>NW_023493687.1:217500-447500 GCF_013265735.2 Oncorhynchus mykiss
AAATGGTGTATATTTTCCAACTCTGTACTCTTCTGCAGATAACAGACGTTAGAAACAATCAAGTTTCATTTTGAGATAATCAATTCCCAGTAGTAATAACCAAACAACATTACAACCTGAGTGTTAGACTACCCAGACAACATTACAACCTGAGTGTTAGACTACCCAGACAACATTACAACCTGAGTGTTAGACTACCCAGACAACATTACAACCTGAGTGTTAGACTAACCAAACAACATTACAACCTGAGTGTTAGACTAACCAAACAACATTACAACCTGAGTGTTAGACTAACCAAACAACATTACAACCTGAGTGTTAGACTACCCAAACAACATTACAACCTGAGTGTTAGACTACCCAGACAACATTACAACCTGAGTGTTAGACTAAACAAACAACATTACAACCTGAGTGTTAGACTACCCAAACAACATTACAACCTGAGTGTTAGACTACCCAAACAACATTACAACCTGAGTGTTAGACTACCCAAACAACATTACAACCTGAGTGTTAGACTAACCAAACAGCGTGTACAACCTGAGTGTTAGACTACCCAGACAACATTACAACCTGAGTGTTAGACTAACCAAACAACATTACAACCTGAGTGTTAGACTAACCAAACAACATTACAACCTGAGTGTTAGACTACCCAAACAACATTACAACCTGAGTGTTAGACTACCCAAACAACATTACAACCTGAGTGTTAGACTACCCAAACAACATTACAACCTGAGTGTTAGACTAACCAAACAGCATTACAACCTGAGTGTTAGACTACCCAAACAGCATTACAACCTGAGTGTTAGACTACCCAAACAACATTACAGCCTGAGTGTTAGACTAACCAAACAACATTACAACCTGAGTGTTAGACTACCCAAACAACCTTACAACCTGAGTGTTAGACTAACCAAACAACATTACAACCTGAGTGTTAGACTAACCAAACAACATTACAACCTGAGTGTTAGACTACCCAAACAACATTACAACCTGAGTGTTAGACTAACCAAACAGCATTACAACCTGAGTGTTAGACTACCCAAACAACCTTACAACCTGAGTGTTAGACTAACCAAACAACATTACAACCTGAGTGTTAGACTAACCAAACAGCATTACAACCTGAGTGTTAGACTACCCAAACAACATTACAGCCTGAGTGTTAGACTAACCAAACAACATTACAACCTGAGTGTTAGACTACCCAAACAACATTACAACCTGAGTGTTAGACTACCCAAACAACATTACAACCTGAGTGTTAGACTACCCAAACAACATTACAACCTGAGTGTTAGACTACCCAAACAACATTACAACCTGAGTGTTAGACTACCCAAACAGTGTTTACAACCTGAGTGTTAGACTACCCAAACAGTGTTTACAACCTGAGTGTTAGACTACCCAAACAACATTACAACCTGAGTGTTAGACTACCCAAACAACATTACAACCTGAGTGTTAGACTACCCAAACAACATTACAACCTGAGTGTTAGACTACCCAAACAACATTACAACCTGAGTGTTAGACTACCCAAACAACATTACAACCTGAGTGTTAGACTACCCAAACAACATTACAACCTGAGTGTTAGACTACCCAAACAGTGTTTACAACCTGAGTGTTAGACTACCCGAACAGTGTTTACAACCTGAGTGTTAGACTACCCAAACAGTGTTTACAACCTGAGTGTTAGACTACCCAAACAACATTACAACCTGAGTGTTAGACTACCCAAACAACATTACAACCTGAGTGTTAGACTACCCAAACAACATTACAACCTGAGTGTTAGACTACCTATGAAGGACCCTTCCTTCCCATGTCTATGATTCTATCAGGAAATAAATGATGAAGGACCCTTCCTTCCTATGGCTATGATTCTATCAGGAAGTAAATCATGAAGGACCCTTCCTTCCCCTGGCTATGATTCTATCAGGAAATAAATGATGAAGGACCCTTCCTTCCCATGGCTATGATTCTATCAGGAAGTAAGTGCTGAAGGTCCCTTCCTTCCCCTGGCTATGATTATATCAGGAAGTAAATGCTGAAGGTCCCTTCCTTCCCCTGGCTATGATTCTATCACGAAATAAATGATGAAGGTCCCTTCCTTCCCCTGGCTAGGATTCGATCAGGAAATAAATGATGAAGGTCCCTTCCTTCCCCTGGCTAGGATTCTATCAGGAAATAAATGATGAAGGTCCCTTCCTTCCCCTGGCTATGATTCTATCAGGAAATAAATGATGAAGGTCCCTTCCTTCCCCTGGCTAGGATTCTATCAGGAAATAAATGATGAAGGAATCTTCCTAACCTCCTGCCAAATGTATGACCATACTAGAGACACATATTTCCCTCAGATTACACAGACCCACAAAGAATTCGAAAACAAACCCATCACAGCAGCAAGATTTGTGACCTGTTGCCAGAAGAAAAGGTCAACCAGTGAAGAACAAACACCAGTGTAAATACAACCCATATTTATGTTGATTTATTTTCCCTTTTGTACATTAACTATTTGTACATTGTTACAACACTGTATATATACATAATATGACATTTGTAATGTCCTTAGTCTTTGGGAACTTTTGTGAGTGTAATGTTTACTGGTCATTTGTATTATCTATTTCACTTGCTTTGGCAATGTTAACATAAAGGCCAATAAAGCCCTTTAAATTAAATTGAATTGAGAGGAGACAAAGAGCGAAAGAGAGAAAGAGAGAGAGAGAAAGAGAGAGAGAGAGAGAGGAGGATAAATATATATATATATATATAGAGAGAGAGAGAGGAGGATAAATATATATATATATATATATATTTATATATATATATATATATATATATATATATATATAGAGAGAGAGAGAGAGAGAGACAGAGAGAGAGAGAGAGTATGTGTGCGGGGTTGTCTCAGGGGTGTTAAAGGGGGCTGACAATTTTCCTGCTTGCTAACTGGAAAATAGCTAATTAAAATCCACTTCAGCTAACAGGCTGTCTGGGACTGTGTTAATGACTGCTCTTGCCTGCTTCTCCTCAGGTTAGCCCTTTTCTACAGTCGTAGCTCTGCCTGCTTCTCCTCAGGTTAGCCCTTTTCTACAGTCAGAGCTCTGCCTGCTTCTCCTCAGGTTAGCCCTTTCCTACAGTCAGAGCTCTGCCTGCTTCTCCTCAGGTTAGCCCTTTCCAACAGTCAGAGCTCTGCCTGCTTCTCCTCAGGTTAGCCCTTTTCTACAGTCAGAGCTCTGCCTGCTTCTCCTCAGGATAGCCCTTTCCTACAGTCAGAGCTCTGCCTGCTTCTCCTCAGGTTAGCCCTTTCCTACAGTCAGAGCTCTGCCTGCTTCTCCTCAGGTTAGCCCTTTCCTACAGTCAGAGCTCTGCCTGCTTCTCCTCAGGTTAGCCCTTTCCTACAGTCAGAGCTCTGCCTGCTTCTCCTCAGGTTAGCCCTTTCCAACAGTCAGAGCTCTGCCTGCTTCTCCTCAGGTTAGCCCTTTTCTACAGTCAGAGCTCTGCCTGCTTCTCCTCAGGATAGCCCTTTCCTACAGTCAGAGCTCTGCCTGCTTCTCCTCAGGTTAGCCCTTTCCTACAGTCAGAGCTCTGCCTGCTTCTCCTCAGGTTAGCCCTTTTCAACAGTCAGAGCTCTGCCTGCTTCTCCTCAGGTTAGCCCTTTCCTACAGTCAGAGCTCTGCCTGCTTCTCCTCAGGTTAGCCCTTTCCTACAGTCAGAGCTCTGCCTGCTTCTCCTCAGGTTAGCCCTTTCCTACAGTCAGAGCTCTGCCTGCTTCTCCTCAGGTTAGCCCCTTTCTACAGTCAGAGCTCTGCCTGCTTCTCCTCAGGTTAGCCCTTTCCTGCAGTCAGAGCTCTGCCTGCTTCTCCTCAGGTTAGCCCTTTCCTACAGTCAGAGCTCTGCCTGCTTCTCCTCAGGTTAGCCCTTTCCTGCAGTCAGAGCTCTGCCTGCTTCTTCTCAGGTTAGCCCTTTCCTGCAGTCAGATGACCTAGTGGCCACACGATATCAGAATTAATAAACTTTTTTTTTTTAAACCTCCCAAAATACTTTATTTCTACGTCAAACGGTTGTGTTATATTTCAGTCTTCTGTGTTGTTTATAAAGTGTATTATTGGAATGCAAAATCAAACTGGAATAAATGTCAGTTCTACGTCTGACGTTGTGTAGGTGTCTTCTTTCTTTAAGCCCATAACCATGCGTGTGAGGGGGATACTTCTGTTTCAAAGTAGATTAGACGACCAAGAAACACGCTGTGTGACCCTGATTTAGCCCACTACAGTATAATGTTAACTAGCATCACTGGCTGTCTCCCACTCCTTCCTGCTGTAGCAGTAGTACCCCATGCAGGAGATAGTGGCTCTTCACCTTCAGAGACTACTGTAATCAGTATAGATATTCACCTCCAGAGACTACTGTAATCAGTATAGAGATATTCACCTTCAGAGACTACTGTAATCAGTATAGATATTCACCTTCAGAGACTACTGTAATCAGCATAGATATTCACCTTCAGAGACTACTGTAATCAGTATAGATATTCACCTTCAGAGACAACTATAATCAGCATAGATATTCACCTTCAGAGACTACTGTAATCAGTATAGAGATATTCACCTTCAGAGACTACTGTAATCAGCATAGATGTTCACATTCAGAGACTACTGTAATCAGTATAGAGATATTCACCTTCAGAGACTACTGTAATCAGTATAGAGATATTCACCTTCAGAGACTACTGTAATCAGTATAGAGATATTCACCTTTAGAGACTACTGTAATCAGTATAGAGATATTCACCTTCAGAGACTACTGTAATCAGTATAGAGATATTCACCTTCAGGGACTGCTGTAATCAGTATAGAGATATTCACCTTCAGAGACTACTGTAATCAGCATAGATATTCACCTTCAGAGACTACTGTAATCAGTATAGATATTCACCTTCAGAGACTACTGTAATCAGCATAGATTTTCACCTTCAGAGACTACTGTAATCAGTATAGAGATATTCACCTTCAGAGACATCTCTAATCAGTATAGAGATATTCACCTTTAGAGACTACTATAATCAGTATAGATATTCACCTTCAGAGACTACTGTAATCAGTATAGATATTCACCTTCAGCGACTACTGTAATCAGCATAGATATTCACCTTTAGAGACAACTATAATCAGCATAGATATTCACCTTCAGAGACTACTATAATCAGCATAGATATTCACCTTCAGAGACTACTGTAATCAGCATAGATATTCACATTCAGAGACTACTGTAATCAGCATAGATATTCACCTTCAGAGACAGCTCTAATCAGTATAGAGATATTCACCTTCAGAGACATCTCTAATCAGTATAGAGATATTCACCTTCAGAGACATCTCTAATCAGTATAGAGATATTCACCTTCAGAGACATCTCTAATCAGTATAGAGATATTCACCTTCAGAGACGACTGTATTCAGTATAGATATTCACCTTCAGAGACATCTCTAATCAGTATAGAGATATTCACCTTCAGAGACTACTGTAATCAGTATAGAGATATTCACCTTCAGAGACATCTCTAATCAGTATAGAGATATTCACCTTCAGAGACGACTGTAATCAGTATAGAGATATTCACCTTCAGAGACATCTCTAATCAGTATAGAGATATTCACCTTCAGAGACGACTGTAATCAGTATAGAGATATTCACCTTCAGAGACATCTCTAATCAGTATAGAGATATTCACCTTCAGAGACATCTCTAATCAGTATAGAGAACACAGTTGAAACTAAAACATTGTTTCTTGAGTCGCTCTTTAAATTCCCCCTCATTCCACTACATCTCCCCGAGGAAGAGACAGGAGGTACATGGGCCTCACCATGGTAACTAGAGATGTCAATCACAACAGACTTCCTCCTTCAAGGTCTGTTATTCCTTTCTGACTGATCAAAGCCACGAACTAAAACAAAGACAGTCTCTTGATGTAAATATCAGAAGATGTTTATATCTGGCACATTTTTCATCTCCATCGTGTTGTTTCTGTATAATTAATGATTCAAAAAACTTTCAGCTCTTTATTTTTGTATCTTTTGTTTTCAGAACATTTCTACATTTGATCTTTTAGCGGTTCATTTCTTTAGCCTGGGTACCATTTTTAAATTTTTTTTTTTAAAGCTAACACTCCACTCCATGAAGTCTGTGTCATATTCTTTGACAAAAGAAAGGAGAGGCAAGGAGTGGAATGTGGTAGCTGAACAGAGATGGTAACCAGGCTATAATTTATCAGGAGGACAAAGAGATAATTGTACCTGTTGTTAACCAGAGATATCTGTGTTCTGTAACTACGGGACGTTATACAGTGCAGTCAGAGGTGATGCTCTTTGTCGTTTCCTGCTGGATTAGGAGTTTTGTACTTGGTATCTTCTTTCTCTAATCTCATATATTATAATGACATAAATTAGTTGGACTATTCTGTGTTCTTGCTATTCTCTCTATAGTGTAACTGGCTGTTGAACCTGACTAGGAGGTCAGGAAACTACTGTCTCAGTCAGACTGTTGTCCTAGTCACCGATGAACCTGACTAGGAGGTCAGGAAACTACTGTCTCAGTCAGACTGTTGTCCTAGTCACCGATGAACCTGACTAGGAGGTCAGGAAACTACTGTCTCAGTCAGACTGTTGTCCTAGTCACCGATGAACCTGACTAGGGGGTCAGGAAACTACTGTCTCAGTCAGACTGTTGTCCTAGTCACCGATGAACCTGACTAGGAGGTCAGGAAACTACTGTCTCAGTCAGACTGTTGTCCTAGTCACGGATGAACCTGACTAGGAGGTCAGTAAACTACTGTCTCAGTCAGACTGTTGTCCTAGTCACCGATGAACCTGACTAGGAGGTCAGGAAACTACTGTCTCAGTCAGACTGTTGTCCTAGTCACTGATTAACCTGACTAGGAGGTCAGGAAACTACTGTCTCAGTCAGACTGTTGTCCTAGTCACGGATGAACCTGACTAGGAGGTCAGTAAACTACTGTCTCAGTCAGACTGTTGTCCTAGTCACCGATGAACCTGACTAGGAGGTCAGGAAACTACTGTCTCAGTCAGACTGTTGTCCTAGTGACTGATGAACCTGACTAGGAGGTCAGGAAACTACTGTCTCAGTCAGACTGTTGTCCTAGTCACCGATGAACCTGACTAGGAGGTCAGGAAACTACTGTCTCAGTCAGACTGTTGTCCTAGTCACTGATGAACCTGACTAGGAGGTCAGGAAACTACTGTCTCAGTCAGACTGTTGTCCTAGTCACCGATGAACCTGACTAGGAGGTCAGGAAACTACTGTCTCAGTCAGACTGTTGTCCTAGTCACTGATGAACCTGACTAGGAGGTCAGGAAACTACTGTCTCAGTCAGACTGTTGTCCTAGCCACTGATGAACCTGACTAGGAGGTCAGGAAACTACTGTCTCAGTCAGACTGTTGTCCTAGTCACTGATTAACCTGACTAGGAGGTCAGTAAACTACTGTTAATCAGACTGTTGTCCTAGCCTCCATAGGGAGAAAAGCTGTTATAACAAGACTACAATACAGACTGGACTCCATCGATCCAATGTGACAAATGGCCATGTTTTAAATGGTCTGGCTCTCTGTCTGAGTTAAACATCTCTGTGAGTTAGAAAAATCTATGATGAAAAAAAGACAAGAAGTGCCAACTCAGGTCTCTTTCGGAGCCAAGGGGTTGATTGTTCACCGAGACCTTTTCTGTTCAGCTGCCTGCCAGACTGGTTCTGAAAAGATGCCAGTTTCCCGAACCAACAATGTCTTTCCAACAGCACAATAACGACCTGTCGTCTGTCGAAAGCCACCAGCTTTCAGGAGTTAATTGGATTTTTTATATTTTTTTAAAAAGCAATATAAAATGGTCCTTGGTAATAATATGTCCTTATAGATTCTCATCTCTTCAGACAAAGCCGCTAATTGTTTCAGTCTGAATGTGAGAGTTCCTGTGATGTCACCTTGAGTCTGTGTCATAATATTCAGTGTTACTGTAGCAGAGAATAATACATTAGATTGCCAAACTCTAACGATATACGTGTTGTAATTCAGTTAGCAGACAGGCACTCAGAACGATGGCATCCATACAACGTGAAAGAGAAGTCTCCTGGATTAAACAATACTTTCAGACATCAACTACCGCAACGACTAACACAGACAACCGTTAGTCTTTAGTTAAGAATGACAGATGAAGCCACGTTACTGTGTAGTATAGTACTGAAGCATGTTACTGTGTAGTATAGTACTGAACCATGTTACTGTGTAGTATAGTACTGAAGCATGTTACTGTGTAGTATAGTACTGAACCATGTTACTGTGTAGTATAGTACTGAACCATGTTACTGTGTAGTATAGTACTGAACCATGTTACTGTGTAGTATAGTACTGAACCATGTTACATTACTGAACCACGTTACTGTGTAGTATAGTACTGAACCATGTTACTGTGTAGTATAGTACTGAACCATGTTACATTACTGAACCACGTTACTGTGTAGTATAGTACTGAACCATGTTACTGTGTAGTATAGTACTGAACCATGTTACATTACTGAACCACGTTACTGTGTAGTATAGTACTGAACCATGTTACATTACTGAACCACGTTACTGTGTAGTATAGTACTGAACCATGTTACTGTGTAGTATAGTACTGAACCATGTTACTGTGTAGTATAGTACTGAACCATGTTACTGTGTAGTATAGTACTGAACCATGTTACTGTGTAGTATAGTACTGAACCATGTTACTGTGTAGTATAGTACTGAACCATGTTACTGTGTAGTATAGTACTGAACCATGTTACTGTGTAGTATAGTACTGAACCATGTTACTGTGTAGTATAATACTGAACCATGTTACTGTGTAGTATAGTACTGAACCATGTTACTGTGTAGTATAGTACTGAACCATGTTACTGTGTAGTATAGTACTGAACCATGTTACATTACTGAACCATGTTACTGTGTAGTATAGTACTGAACGATGTTACTGTGTAGTATAATACTGAACCATGTTACATTACTGAACCATGTTACTGTGTAGTATACTGAACCATGTTACTGTGTAGTATAATACTGAACCATGTTACTGTGTAGTATAATACTGAACCATGTTACATTACTGAACCATGTTACTGTGTAGTATACTGAACCATGTTACTGTGTAGTATAGTACTGAACCATGTTACTGTGTAGTATAATACTGAACGATGTTACTGTGTAGTATAATACTGAACCATGTTACATTACTGAACCATGTTACTGTGTAGTATACTGAACCATGTTACTGTGTAGTATAATACTGAACCATGTTACTGTGTAGTATACTGAACCATGTTACATTACTGAACCATGTTACTGTGTAGTATACTGAACCATGTTACTGTGTAGTATAATACTGAACCATGTTACTGTGTAGTATAGTACTGAACCATGTTACTGTGTAGTATAGTACTGAACCATGTTACTGTGTAGTATAGTACTGAACCATGTTACTGTGTAGTATAATACTGAACCATGTTACTGTGTAGTATAATACTAAACCATGTTACTGTGTAGTATAATACTAAACCATGTTACTGTGTAGTATAGTACTGAACCATGTTACATTACTGAACCCTGTTACTGTGTAGTATATTACTGAACCATGTTACTGTGTAGTATATTACTGAACCATGTTACTGTGTAGTATAATACTGAACCATGTTACTGTGTAGTATAGTACTGAACCATGTTACTGTGTAGTATAATACTGAACCATGTTACTGTGTAGTATAATACTGAACCATGTAACATTACTGAGCCATGTTACTGTGTAGTATATTACTGAACCATGTTACATTACTGAGCCATGTTACTGTGTAGTATAATACTGAACCATGTTACTGTGTAGTATAATACTAAACCATGTTACTGTGTAGTATAGTACTGAACCATGTTACATTACTGAGCCATGTTACTGTGTAGTATAATACTAAACCATGTTACTGTGTAGTATAGTACTGAACCATGTTACATTACTGAGCCATGTTACTGTGTAGTATATTACTGAACCATGTTACTGTGTAGTATATTACTGAACCATGTTACTGTGTAGTATAATACTGAACCATGTTACTGTGTAGTATAGTACTGAACCATGTTACTGTGTAGTATAATACTGAACCATGTTACTGTGTAGTATAATACTGAACCATGTAACATTACTGAGCCATGTTACTGTGTAGTATATTACTGAACCATGTTACATTACTGAGCCATGTTACTGTGTAGTATAATACTGAACCATGTTACTGTGTAGTATAATACTAAACCATGTTACTGTGTAGTATAGTACTGAACCATGTTACATTACTGAGCCATGTTACTGTGTAGTATAATACTGAACCATGTTACTGTGTAGTATAATACTAAACCATGTTACTGTGTAGTATAGTACTGAACCATGTTACATTACTGAACCCTGTTACTGTGTAGTATATTACTGAACCATGTTACTGTGTAGTATATTACTGAACCATGTTACTGTGTAGTATAATACTGAACCATGTTACTGTGTAGTATAGTACTGAACCATGTTACTGTGTAGTATATTACTGAACCATGTTACTGTGTAGTATAGTACTGAACCATGTTACTGTGTAGTATAATACTGAACCATGTTACTGTGTAGTATAATACTGAACCATGTCACTGTGTAGTATAATACTGAACCATGTTACTGTGTAGTATAGTACTGAACCATGTTAATATGTAGTATAATACTGAACCGTGTTACTGTGTAGTATAGTACTGAACCATGTTACATTACTGAACCATGTTACTGTGTAGTATAGTACTGAACCGTGTTACTGTGTAGTATAATACTGAACCATGTTACTGTGTAGTATAATACTGAACCATGTCACTGTGTAGTATAATACTGAACCATGTTACTGTGTAGTATAATACTGAACGATGTTACTGTGTAGTATAATACCGAACAGTGTTACTGTGTAGGTAATAGGGATGTCATTGAGATGACAGGTCAGAGTGCAGGCAGAGATAGAATACAAATTCATAGCCTTCTGTATCACCAACTATGCAGGGTGGCAAGCCTGCTCAAAATTCCAAGCGGATGGTTGTTTGCGAAGTGAGTTGGTGCTTCGGCAGAGAAAATAATCACCTAACGTGGGGCTCGAACCCACGACCCTGAGATTAAGAGTCTCATGCTCTACCGACTGAGCTAGCCAGGTACCTCAATGGTGATCTTGACTTGGTTTGAAAATCGTACATCCCAGTTTCTGCAAAATATGGTGATCAGTGAGTGTTGTTGATGGATCCTGTGGTGCAATATGTTAGCGTGTTGTACTTATACAGCAGTATACAGCAATTAGATGACAAGGTTATGAGTTCAAGCCCCACCAGGAGCAAGTATTGTTCTTGAAGCCTCTGCCTGTCTCTTTCTTGTCCGGAAAATGATAATTTATTCAAGCCATTTAGGAGTACAATTCATTGGTAATAGGTATGTCATTGAGATGACAGGTCAGAGTGCAGGCAGAGATAGAATACAAATTCATAGCCTTCTGTATCACCAAATATGCAGGGTGGCAAGCCTGCTCGAAATTCCAAGCGGATGGTTGTTTGCGAAGTGAGTTGGTGCTTCGGCAGAGAAACTAATCACCCAGCGTGGGGCTTTTACCCACGACCCTGAGATTAAGAGTCTCATGCTCTACCGACTGAGCTAGCCAGGTACCTCAATAGTATTTTTGACTTGGTTTGAATATCGTACATCCCAGTTTCTGCAAAATATGGTGATCAGTGAGTGTTGTTGATGGATCCTGTGGTGCAATCTGTTAGCGTGTTGTACTTATACAGCAGTATACAGCAATTAGATGACAAGGTTATGAGTTCAAGCCCCACCAGGAGCAAGTATTGTTCTTGAAGCCTCTGCCTGTCTATTTCTGGTCCGGAAAATGATAATTTATTCAAGCCATTTAGGAGTACAATTCATTGGTAATAGGTATGTCATTGAGATGACAGGTCAGAGTGCAGGCAGAGATAGAATACAAATTCATAGCCTTCTGTATCACCAACTATGCAGAGTGGCAAGCCTGCTCGAAATTCCAAGCGGATGGTTGTTTGCGAAGTGAGTTGGTGCTTCGGCAGAGAAAATAATCACCTAACGTGGGGCTCACGACCCTGAGATTAAGAGTCTCATGCTGTACCGACTGAGCTAGCCAGGTACCTCAATGGTGATCTTGACTTGGTTTGAATATCGTACATCCCAGTTTCTGCAAAATATGGTGATCAGTGAGTGTTGTTGATGGATCCTATGGTGCAATCTGTTAGCGTGTTGTACTTAAACAGCAGTATACAGCAATTAGATGACAAGGTTATGAGTTCAAGCCCCACCAGGAGCAAGTATTCTTCTTGCCTGTCTATTTCTTGTCCGGAAAATGATCATTTATTCAAGCCATTTAGGAGTACAATTCATTGGTAATAGGTATGTCATTCAGATGACAGGTCAGAGTGCAGGCAGAGATAGAATACAAATTCATAGCCTTCTGTATCACCAACTATGCAGGGAGGCAAGCCTGCTCGAAATTCCAAGCGGATGGTTGTTTGCGAAGTGAGTTGGTGCTTCGGCAGAGAAAATAATCACCTAACGTGGGGCTCGAACCCACGACCCTGAGATTAAGAGTCTCATGCTCTACCGACTGAGCTAGCCAGGTGCCTCAATAGTATTTTTGACTTGGTACGAATATCGTACAGCCCAGTTTCTGCAAAATATGGTGATCAGTGAGTGTTGTTGATGGATCCTGTGGTGCAATCTGTTAGCGTGTTGTACTTAAACAGCAGTATACAGCAATTAGATGACAAGGTTATGAGTTCAAGCCCCACTAGGAGCAAGTATTGTTCTTGAAGCCTCTGCCTGTCTATTTCTTGTCCGGAAAATGATAATTTATTCAAGCCATTTAGGAGTACAATTCATTGGTAATAGGTATGTCATTGAGATGACAGGTCAGAGTGCAGGCAGAGATAGAATACAAATTCATAGCCTTCTGTATCACCAACTATGCAGGGTGGCAAGCCTGTCGAAATTCCAAGCGGATGGTTGTTTGCCAAGTGAGTTGGTGCTTCGGCAGAGAAAATAATTACCCAACGTGGGGCTCGAACCCACGACCCTGAGATTAAGAGTCTCATGCTCTACCGACTGAGCTAGCCAGGTACCTCAATGGTGATCTTGACTTGGTTTGAAAATCGTACATCCCAGTTTCTGCAAAATATGGTGATCAGTGAGTGTTGTTGATGGATCCTGTGGTGCAATCTGTTAGCGTGTTGTACTTATACAGCAGTATACAGCAATTAGATGACAAGGTTATGAGTTCAAGCCCCACCAGGAGCAAGTATTGTTCTTGAAGCCTCTTCCTGTCTATTTCTTGTCCGGAAAATGATAATTTATTCAAGCCATTTAGGAGTACAATTCATTGGTAATAGGTATGTCACTCAGATGACAGGTCAGAGTGCCGGCAGAGCTAGAATACAAATTCATAGCCTTCTGTATCACCAACTATGCAGGGTGGTAAGCCTGTCGAAATTCCAAGCGGATGGTTGTTTGCGAAGTGAGTTGGTGCTTCAGCAGAGAGAATAATCACCTAACGTGGGGCTCGAACCCACAACCCTGAGATTAAGAGTCTCATGCTCTACCGACTGAGCTAGCCAGGAACCTGAATAGTATTTTTGACTTGGTATGAATATCGTACAGCCCAGTTTCTGCAAAATATGGTGATCAGTGAGTGTTGTTGATGGATCCTGTGGTGCAATCTGTTAGCGTGTTGTACTTATACAGCAGTATACAGCAATTAGATGACAAGGTTATGAGTTCAAGCCCCACTAGGAGCAAGTATTGTTCTTGAAGCCTCTGCCTGTCTATTTCTTGTCCGGAAAATGATAATTTATTCAAGCCATTTAGGAGTACAATTCATTGGTAATAGGTATGTCATTGAGATGACAGGTCAGAGTGCAGGCAGAGATAGAATACAAATTCATAGCCTTCTGTATCACCAACTATGCAGGGTGGTAAGCCTGTCGAAATTCCAAGCGGATGGTTGTTTGCGAAGTGAGTTGGTGCTTCGGCAGAGAAAATAATTACCCAAAGTGGGGCTCGAACCCACGACCATGAGATTAAGAGTCTCATGCTCTACCGACTGAGCTAGCCAGGTACCTCAATGGTGATCTTGACTTGGTTTGAAAATCGTACATCCCAGTTTCTGCAAAATATGGTGATCAGTGAGTGTTGTTGATGGATCCTGTGGTGCAATATGTTAGCGTGTTGTACTTATACAGCAGTATACAGCAATTAGATGACAAGGTTATGAGTTCAAGCCCCACTAGGAGCAAGTATTGTTCTTGAAGCCTCTGCCTGTCTATTTCTTCTCCGGAAGATGATAATTTATTCAAGCCATTTAGGAGTACAATTCATTGGTAATAGGTATGTCATTCAGATGACAGGTCAGAGTGCCGGCAGAGCTAGAATACAAATTCATAGCCTTCTGTATCACCAACCATGCAGAGTGGCAAGCCTGTTCGAAATTCCAAGCGGATGGTTGTTTGCGAAGTGAGTTGGTGCTTCGGCAGAGAAAATAATCACCTAACGTGGGGCTCGAACCCACGACCCTGAGATTAAGAGTCTCATGCTCTACCGACTGAGCTAGCCAGGTACCTGAATAGTATTTTTGACTTGGTACGAATATCGTACAGCCCAGTTTCTGCAAAATATGGTGATCAGTGAGTGTTGTTGATGGATCCTGTGGTGCAATCTGTTAGCGTGTTGTACTTATACAGCAGTATACAGCAATTAGATGACAAGGTTATGAGTTCAAGCCCCACTAGGAGCAAGTATTGTTCTTGAAGCCTCTGCCTGTCTATTTCTTGTCCGGAAAATGATAATTTATTCAAGCCATTTAGGAGTACAATTCATTGGTAATAGGTATGTCATTGAGATGACAGGTCAGAGTGCAGGCAGAGATAGAATACAAATTCATAGCCTTCTGTATCACCAACTATGCAGGGTGGCAAGCCTGCTCGAAATTCCAAGCGGATGGTTGTTTGCGAAGTGAGTTGGTGCTTCGGCAGAGAAAATAAACACCTAACGTGGGGCTCGAACCCACGACCCTGAGATTACGAGTCTCATGCTCTACCGACTGAGCTAGCCAGGTGCCTCAATCGTGATTTTGACTTGGTTTGAATATCGTACATCCCAGTTTCTGCAAAATATGGTGATCAGTGAGTGTTTTTGATGGATCCTGTGGTGCAATCTGTTAGCGTGTTGTACTTATACAGCAGTATACAGCAATTAGATGACAAGGTTATGAGTTCAAGCCCCACTAGGAGCAAGTATTGTTCTTGAAGCCTCTGCCTGTCTATTTCTTCTCCGGAAGATGATAATTTATTCAAGCCATTTAGGAGTACAATTCATTGGTAATAGGTATGTCATTCAGATGACAGGTCAGAGTGCCGGCAGAGCTAGAATACAAATTCATAGCCTTCTGTATCACCAACCATGCAGAGTGGCAAGCCTGTTCGAAATTCCAAGCGGATGGTTGTTTGCGAAGTGAGTTGGTGCTTCGGCAGAGAAAATAATCACCTAACGTGGGGCTCGAACCCACGACCCTGAGATTAAGAGTCTCATGCTCTACCGACTGAGCTAGCCAGGTACCTGAATAGTATTTTTGACTTGGTACGAATATCGTACAGCCCAGTTTCTGCAAAATATGGTGATCAGTGAGTGTTGTTGATGGATCCTGTGGTGCAATCTGTTAGCGTGTTGTACTTATACAGCAGTATACAGCAATTAGATGACAAGGTTATGAGTTCAAGCCCCACTAGGAGCAAGTATTGTTCTTGAAGCCTCTGCCTGTCTATTTCTTGTCCGGAAAATGATAATTTATTCAAGCCATTTAGGAGTACAATTCATTGGTAATAGGTATGTCATTGAGATGACAGGTCAGAGTGCAGGCAGAGATAGAATACAAATTCATAGCCTTCTGTATCACCAACTATGCAGGGTGGCAAGCCTGCTCGAAATTCCAAGCGGATGGTTGTTTGCGAAGTGAGTTGGTGCTTCGGCAGAGAAAATAAACACCTAACGTGGGGCTCGAACCCACGACCCTGAGATTACGAGTCTCATGCTCTACCGACTGAGCTAGCCAGGTGCCTCAATCGTGATTTTGACTTGGTTTGAATATCGTACATCCCAGTTTCTGCAAAATATGGTGATCAGTGAGTGTTTTTGATGGATCCTGTGGTGCAATCTGTTAGCGTGTTGTACTTATACAGCAGTATACAGCAATTAGATGACAAGGTTATGAGTTCAAGCCCCACCAGGAGCAAGTATTCTTCTTGAAGCCTCTGCCTGTCTATTTCTTGTCCGGAAAATGATAATTTATTCAAGCCATTTAGGAGTACAATTCATTGGTAATAGGTATGTCATTGAGATGACAGGTCAGAGTGCAGGCAGAGATAGAATACAAATTCATAGCCTTCTGTATCACCAACTATGCAGGGTGGCAAGCCTGCTCGAAATTCCAAGCGGATGGTTGTTTGCGAAGTGAGTTGGTGCTTCGGCAGAGAAAATAATCACCTAACGTGGGGCTCGAACCCACGACCCTGAGATTAAGAGTCTCATGCTCTACCGACTGAGCTAGCCAGGTGCCTCAATTGTATTTTTGACTTGGTACGAATATCGTACAGCCCAGTTTCTGCAAAATATGGTGATCAGTGAGTGTTGTTGATGGATCCTGTGGTGCAATCTGTTAGCGTGTTGTACTTAAACAGCAGTATACAGCAATTAGATGACAAGGTTATGAGTTCAAGCCCCACCAGGAGCAAGTATTGTTCTTGAAGCCTCTGCCTGTCTATTTCTTGTCCGGAAAATGATAATTTATTCAAGCCATTTAGGAGTACAATTCATTGGTAATAGGTATGTCATTCAGATGACAGGTCAGAGTGCAGGCAGAGATAGAATACAAATTCATAGCCTTCTGTATCACCAACTATGCCCACGACCCACGACCCTGCAACTATGCAGGGTGCTCGAAATTCCAAGCGGATGGTTGTTTGCAAAGTGAGTTGGTACTTCGGCAGAGAAAATAATCACCCAACGTGGGGCTCGAACCCACGACCCTGAGATTAAGAGTCTCATGCTCTACCGACTGAGCTAGCCAGGTACCTCAATGCTGATCTTGACTTGGTTTGAATATCGTACATCCCAGTTTCTGCAAAATATGGTGATCAGTGAGTGTTGTTGATGGATCCTGTGGTGCAATCTGTTAGTGTGTTGTACTTATACAGCAGTATAAAGCAATTAGATGACAAGGTTATGAGTTCAAGCCCCACCAGGAGCAAGTATTCTTCTTGCCTGTCTATTTCTTGTCCGGAAAATGTTAATTTATTCAAGCCATTTAGGAGTACAATTCATTGGTAATAGGTATGTCATTGAGATGACAGGTCAGAGTGCAGGCAGAGATAGAATACAAATTCATAGCCTTCTGTATCACCAACTATGCAGGGTGGCAAGCCTGCTCGAAATTCCAAGCGGATGGTTGTTTGCGAAGTGAGTTGGTGCTTCGGCAGAGAAAATAAACACCTAACGTGGGGCTCGAACCCACGACCCTGAGATTAAGAGTCTCATGCTCTACCGACTGAGCTAGCCAGGTGCCTCAATCGTGATTTTGACTTGGTTTGAATATCGTACATCCCAGTTTCTGCAAAATATGGTGATCAGTGAGTGTTGTTGATGAATCCTGTGGTGCAATCTGTTAGCGTGTTGTACTTATACAGCAGTATACAGCAATTAGATGACAAGGTTATGAGTTCAAGCCCCACCAGGAGCAAGTATTGTTCTTGAAGCCTCTGCCTGTCTATTTCTTGTCCGGAAAATGATAATTTATTCAAGCCATTTAGGAGTACAATTCATTGGTAATAGGTATGTCATTCAGATGACAGGTCAGAGTGCAGGCAGAGCTAGAATACAAATTCATAGCCTTCTGTATCACCAACTATGCAGAGTGGCAAGCCTGCTCGAAATTCCAAGCGGATGGTTGTTTGCGAAGTGAGTTGGTGCTTCGGCAGAGAAAATAATCACCTAACGTGGGGCTCACGACCCTGAGATTAAGAGTCTCATGCTCTACCGACTGAGCTAGCCAGGTACCTCAATAGTGTTTTTGACTTGGTACGAATATCGTACATCCCAGTTTCTGCAAAATATGGTGATCAGTGAGTGTTGTTGATGGATCCTGTGGTGCAATCTGTTAGCGTGTTGTACTTATACAGCAGTATACAGCAATTAGATGACAAGGTTATGAGTTCAAGCCCCACTAGGAGCAAGTATTGTTCTTGAAGCCTCTGCCTGTCTATTTCTTGTCCGGAAAATGATAATTTATTCAAGCCATTTAGGAGTACAATTCATTGGTAATAGGTATGTCATTGAGATGACAGGTCAGAGTGCAGGCAGAGATAGAATACAAATTCATAGCCTTCTGTATCACCAACTATGCAGGGTGGCAAGCCTGCTCGAAATTCCAAGCGGATGGTTGTTTGCGAAGTGAGTTGGTGCTTCGGCAGAGAAAATAAACACCTAACGTGGGGCTCGAACCCACGACCCTGAGATTACGAGTCTCATGCTCTACCGACTGAGCTAGCCAGGTGCCTCAATCGTGATTTTGACTTGGTTTGAATATCGTACATCCCAGTTTCTGCAAAATATGGTGATCAGTGAGTGTTTTTGATGGATCCTGTGGTGCAATCTGTTAGCGTGTTGTACTTATACAGCAGTATACAGCAATTAGATGACAAGGTTATGAGTTCAAGCCCCACCAGGAGCAAGTATTCTTCTTGAAGCCTCTGCCTGTCTATTTCTTGTCCGGAAAATGATAATTTATTCAAGCCATTTAGGAGTACAATTCATTGGTAATAGGTATGTCATTGAGATGACAGGTCAGAGTGCAGGCAGAGATAGAATACAAATTCATAGCCTTCTGTATCACCAACTATGCAGGGTGGCAAGCCTGCTCGAAATTCCAAGCGGATGGTTGTTTGCGAAGTGAGTTGGTGCTTCGGCAGAGAAAATAATCACCTAACGTGGGGCTCGAACCCACGACCCTGAGATTAAGAGTCTCATGCTCTACCGACTGAGCTAGCCAGGTGCCTCAATAGTATTTTTGACTTGGTACGAATATCGTACAGCCCAGTTTCTGCAAAATATGGTGATCAGTGAGTGTTGTTGATGGATCCTGTGGTGCAATCTGTTAGCGTGTTGTACTTAAACAGCAGTATACAGCAATTAGATGACAAGGTTATGAGTTCAAGCCCCACCAGGAGCAAGTATTGTTCTTGAAGCCTCTGCCTGTCTATTTCTTGTCCGGAAAATGATAATTTATTCAAGCCATTTAGGAGTACAATTCATTGGTAATAGGTATGTCATTCAGATGACAGGTCAGAGTGCAGGCAGAGATAGAATACAAATTCATAGCCTTCTGTATCACCAACTATGCCCACGACCCACGACCCTGCAACTATGCAGGGTGCTCGAAATTCCAAGCGGATGGTTTTTTGCAAAGTGAGTTGGTACTTCGGCAGAGAAAATAATCACCCAACGTGGGGCTCGAACCCACGACCCTGAGATTAAGAGTCTCATGCTCTACCGACTGAGCTAGCCAGGTACCTCAATGCTGATCTTGACTTGGTTTGAATATCGTACATCCCAGTTTCTGCAAAATATGGTGATCAGTGAGTGTTGTTGATGGATCCTGTGGTGCAATCTGTTAGTGTGTTGTACTTATACAGCAGTATAAAGCAATTAGATGACAAGGTTATGAGTTCAAGCCCCACCAGGAGCAAGTATTCTTCTTGCCTGTCTATTTCTTGTCCGGAAAATGATAATTTATTCAAGCCATTTAGGAGTACAATTCATTGGTAATAGGTATGTCATTGAGATGACAGGTCAGAGTGCAGGCAGAGATAGAATACAAATTCATAGCCTTCTGTATCACCAACTATGCAGGGTGGCAAGCCTGCTCGAAATTCCAAGCGGATGGTTGTTTGCGAAGTGAGTTGGTGCTTCGGCAGAGAAAATAATCACCTAACGTGGGGCTCGAACCCACGACCCTGAGATTAAGAGTCTCATGCTCTACCGACTGAGCTAGCCAGGTGCCTCAATAGTATTTTTGACTTGGTACGAATATCGTACAGCCCAGTTTCTGCAAAATATGGTGATCAGTGAGTGTTGTTGATGGATCCTGTGGTGCAATCTGTTAGCGTGTTGTACTTAAACAGCAGTATACAGCAATTAGATGACAAGGTTATGAGTTCAAGCCCCACCAGGAGCAAGTATTGTTCTTGAAGCCTCTGCCTGTCTATTTCTTGTCCGGAAAATGATAATTTATTCAAGCCATTTAGGAGTACAATTCATTGGTAATAGGTATGTCATTCAGATGACAGGTCAGAGTGCAGGCAGAGATAGAATACAAATTCATAGCCTTCTGTATCACCAACTATGCCCACGACCCACGACCCTGCAACTATGCAGGGTGCTCGAAATTCCAAGCGGATGGTTTTTTGCAAAGTGAGTTGGTACTTCGGCAGAGAAAATAATCACCCAACGTGGGGCTCGAACCCACGACCCTGAGATTAAGAGTCTCATGCTCTACCGACTGAGCTAGCCAGGTACCTCAATGCTGATCTTGACTTGGTTTGAATATCGTACATCCCAGTTTCTGCAAAATATGGTGATCAGTGAGTGTTGTTGATGGATCCTGTGGTGCAATCTGTTAGTGTGTTGTACTTATACAGCAGTATAAAGCAATTAGATGACAAGGTTATGAGTTCAAGCCCCACCAGGAGCAAGTATTCTTCTTGCCTGTCTATTTCTTGTCCGGAAAATTATAATTTATTCAAGCCATTTAGGAGTACAATTCATTGGTAATAGGTATGTCATTGAGATGACAGGTCAGAGTGCAGGCAGAGATAGAATACAAATTCATAGCCTTCTGTATCACCAACTATGCAGGGTGGCAAGCCTGCTCGAAATTCCAAGCGGATGGTTGTTTGCGAAGTGAGTTGGTGCTTCGGCAGAGAAAATAAACACCTAACGTGGGGCTCGAACCCACGACCCTGAGATTACGAGTCTCATGCTCTACCGACTGAGCTAGCCAGGTGCCTCAATCGTGATTTTGACTTGGTTTGAATATCGTACATCCCAGTTTCTGCAAAATATGGTGATCAGTGAGTGTTGTTGATGAATCCTGTGGTGCAATCTGTTAGCGTGTTGTACTTATACAGCAGTATACAGCAATTAGATGACAAGGTTATGAGTTCAAGCCCCACCAGGAGCAAGTATTGTTCTTGAAGCCTCTGCCTGTCTATTTCTTGTCCGGAAAATGATAATTTATTCAAGCCATTTAGGAGTACAATTCATTGGTAATAGGTATGTCATTCAGATGACAGGTCAGAGTGCAGGCAGAGCTAGAATACAAATTCATAGCCTTCTGTATCACCAACTATGCAGAGTGGCAAGCCTGCTCGAAATTCCAAGCGGATGGTTGTTTGCGAAGTGAGTTGGTGCTTCGGCAGAGAAAATAATCACCTAACGTGGGGCTCACGACCCTGAGATTAAGAGTCTCATGCTCTACCGACTGAGCTAGCCAGGTACCTCAATAGTGTTTTTGACTTGGTACGAATATCGTACATCCCAGTTTCTGCAAAATATGGTGATCAGTGAGTGTTGTTGATGGATCCTGTGGTGCAATCTGTTAGCGTGTTGTACTTATACAGCAGTATACAGCAATTAGATGACAAGGTTATGAGTTCAAGCCCCACTAGGAGCAAGTATTGTTCTTGAAGCCTCTGCCTGTCTATTTCTTGTCCGGAAAATGATAATTTATTCAAGCCATTTAGGAGTACAATTCATTGGTAATAGGTATGTCATTGAGATGACAGGTCAGAGTGCAGGCAGAGATAGAATACAAATTCATAGCCTTCTGTATCACCAACTATGCAGGGTGGCAAGCCTGCTCGAAATTCCAAGCGGATGGTTGTTTGCGAAGTGAGTTGGTGCTTCGGCAGAGAAAATAAACACCTAACGTGGGGCTCGAACCCACGACCCTGAGATTACGAGTCTCATGCTCTACCGACTGAGCTAGCCAGGTGCCTCAATCGTGATTTTGACTTGGTTTGAATATCGTACATCCCAGTTTCTGCAAAATATGGTGATCAGTGAGTGTTTTTGATGGATCCTGTGGTGCAATCTGTTAGCGTGTTGTACTTATACAGCAGTATACAGCAATTAGATGACAAGGTTATGAGTTCAAGCCCCACCAGGAGCAAGTATTCTTCTTGAAGCCTCTGCCTGTCTATTTCTTGTCCGGAAAATGATAATTTATTCAAGCCATTTAGGAGTACAATTCATTGGTAATAGGTATGTCATTGAGATGACAGGTCAGAGTGCAGGCAGAGATAGAATACAAATTCATAGCCTTCTGTATCACCAACTATGCAGGGTGGCAAGCCTGCTCGAAATTCCAAGCGGATGGTTGTTTGCGAAGTGAGTTGGTGCTTCGGCAGAGAAAATAATCACCTAACGTGGGGCTCGAACCCACGACCCTGAGATTAAGAGTCTCATGCTCTACCGACTGAGCTAGCCAGGTGCCTCAATAGTATTTTTGACTTGGTACGAATATCGTACAGCCCAGTTTCTGCAAAATATGGTGATCAGTGAGTGTTGTTGATGGATCCTGTGGTGCAATCTGTTAGCGTGTTGTACTTAAACAGCAGTATACAGCAATTAGATGACAAGGTTATGAGTTCAAGCCCCACCAGGAGCAAGTATTGTTCTTGAAGCCTCTGCCTGTCTATTTCTTGTCCGGAAAATGATAATTTATTCAAGCCATTTAGGAGTACAATTCATTGGTAATAGGTATGTCATTCAGATGACAGGTCAGAGTGCAGGCAGAGATAGAATACAAATTCATAGCCTTCTGTATCACCAACTATGCCCACGACCCACGACCCTGCAACTATGCAGGGTGCTCGAAATTCCAAGCGGATGGTTTTTTGCAAAGTGAGTTGGTACTTCGGCAGAGAAAATAATCACCCAACGTGGGGCTCGAACCCACGACCCTGAGATTAAGAGTCTCATGCTCTACCGACTGAGCTAGCCAGGTACCTCAATGCTGATCTTGACTTGGTTTGAATATCGTACATCCCAGTTTCTGCAAAATATGGTGATCAGTGAGTGTTGTTGATGGATCCTGTGGTGCAATCTGTTAGTGTGTTGTACTTATACAGCAGTATAAAGCAATTAGATGACAAGGTTATGAGTTCAAGCCCCACCAGGAGCAAGTATTCTTCTTGCCTGTCTATTTCTTGTCCGGAAAATGATAATTTATTCAAGCCATTTAGGAGTACAATTCATTGGTAATAGGTATGTCATTGAGATGACAGGTCAGAGTGCAGGCAGAGATAGAATACAAATTCATAGCCTTCTGTATCACCAACTATGCAGGGTGGCAAGCCTGCTCGAAATTCCAAGCGGATGGTTGTTTGCGAAGTGAGTTGGTGCTTCGGCAGAGAAAATAATCACCTAACGTGGGGCTCGAACCCACGACCCTGAGATTAAGAGTCTCATGCTCTACCGACTGAGCTAGCCAGGTGCCTCAATAGTATTTTTGACTTGGTACGAATATCGTACAGCCCAGTTTCTGCAAAATATGGTGATCAGTGAGTGTTGTTGATGGATCCTGTGGTGCAATCTGTTAGCGTGTTGTACTTAAACAGCAGTATACAGCAATTAGATGACAAGGTTATGAGTTCAAGCCCCACCAGGAGCAAGTATTGTTCTTGAAGCCTCTGCCTGTCTATTTCTTGTCCGGAAAATGATAATTTATTCAAGCCATTTAGGAGTACAATTCATTGGTAATAGGTATGTCATTCAGATGACAGGTCAGAGTGCAGGCAGAGATAGAATACAAATTCATAGCCTTCTGTATCACCAACTATGCCCACGACCCACGACCCTGCAACTATGCAGGGTGCTCGAAATTCCAAGCGGATGGTTTTTTGCAAAGTGAGTTGGTACTTCGGCAGAGAAAATAATCACCCAACGTGGGGCTCGAACCCACGACCCTGAGATTAAGAGTCTCATGCTCTACCGACTGAGCTAGCCAGGTACCTCAATGCTGATCTTGACTTGGTTTGAATATCGTACATCCCAGTTTCTGCAAAATATGGTGATCAGTGAGTGTTGTTGATGGATCCTGTGGTGCAATCTGTTAGTGTGTTGTACTTATACAGCAGTATAAAGCAATTAGATGACAAGGTTATGAGTTCAAGCCCCACCAGGAGCAAGTATTCTTCTTGCCTGTCTATTTCTTGTCCGGAAAATTATAATTTATTCAAGCCATTTAGGAGTACAATTCATTGGTAATAGGTATGTCATTGAGATGACAGGTCAGAGTGCAGGCAGAGATAGAATACAAATTCATAGCCTTCTGTATCACCAACTATGCAGGGTGGCAAGCCTGCTCGAAATTCCAAGCGGATGGTTGTTTGCGAAGTGAGTTGGTGCTTCGGCAGAGAAAATAAACACCTAACGTGGGGCTCGAACCCACGACCCTGAGATTACGAGTCTCATGCTCTACCGACTGAGCTAGCCAGGTGCCTCAATCGTGATTTTGACTTGGTTTGAATATCGTACATCCCAGTTTCTGCAAAATATGGTGATCAGTGAGTGTTTTTGATGGATCCTGTGGTGCAATCTGTTAGCGTGTTGTACTTATACAGCAGTATACAGCAATTAGATGACAAGGTTATGAGTTCAAGCCCCACCAGGAGCAAGTATTCTTCTTGAAGCCTCTGCCTGTCTATTTCTTGTCCGGAAAATGATAATTTATTCAAGCCATTTAGGAGTACAATTCATTGGTAATAGGTATGTCATTGAGATGACAGGTCAGAGTGCAGGCAGAGATAGAATACAAATTCATAGCCTTCTGTATCACCAACTATGCAGGGTGGCAAGCCTGCTCGAAATTCCAAGCGGATGGTTGTTTGCGAAGTGAGTTGGTGCTTCGGCAGAGAAAATAATCACCTAACGTGGGGCTCGAACCCACGACCCTGAGATTAAGAGTCTCATGCTCTACCGACTGAGCTAGCCAGGTGCCTCAATAGTATTTTTGACTTGGTACGAATATCGTACAGCCCAGTTTCTGCAAAATATGGTGATCAGTGAGTGTTGTTGATGGATCCTGTGGTGCAATCTGTTAGCGTGTTGTACTTAAACAGCAGTATACAGCAATTAGATGACAAGGTTATGAGTTCAAGCCCCACCAGGAGCAAGTATTGTTCTTGAAGCCTCTGCCTGTCTATTTCTTGTCCGGAAAATGATAATTTATTCAAGCCATTTAGGAGTACAATTCATTGGTAATAGGTATGTCATTCAGATGACAGGTCAGAGTGCAGGCAGAGATAGAATACAAATTCATAGCCTTCTGTATCACCAACTATGCCCACGACCCACGACCCTGCAACTATGCAGGGTGCTCGAAATTCCAAGCGGATGGTTGTTTGCAAAGTGAGTTGGTACTTCGGCAGAGAAAATAATCACCCAACGTGGGGCTCGAACCCACGACCCTGAGATTAAGAGTCTCATGCTCTACCGACTGAGCTAGCCAGGTACCTCAATGCTGATCTTGACTTGGTTTGAATATCGTACATCCCAGTTTCTGCAAAATATGGTGATCAGTGAGTGTTGTTGATGGATCCTGTGGTGCAATCTGTTAGTGTGTTGTACTTATACAGCAGTATAAAGCAATTAGATGACAAGGTTATGAGTTCAAGCCCCACCAGGAGCAAGTATTCTTCTTGCCTGTCTATTTCTTGTCCGGAAAATGTTAATTTATTCAAGCCATTTAGGAGTACAATTCATTGGTAATAGGTATGTCATTGAGATGACAGGTCAGAGTGCAGGCAGAGATAGAATACAAATTCATAGCCTTCTGTATCACCAACTATGCAGGGTGGCAAGCCTGCTCGAAATTCCAAGCGGATGGTTGTTTGCGAAGTGAGTTGGTGCTTCGGCAGAGAAAATAAACACCTAACGTGGGGCTCGAACCCACGACCCTGAGATTAAGAGTCTCATGCTCTACCGACTGAGCTAGCCAGGTGCCTCAATCGTGATTTTGACTTGGTTTGAATATCGTACATCCCAGTTTCTGCAAAATATGGTGATCAGTGAGTGTTGTTGATGAATCCTGTGGTGCAATCTGTTAGCGTGTTGTACTTATACAGCAGTATACAGCAATTAGATGACAAGGTTATGAGTTCAAGCCCCACCAGGAGCAAGTATTGTTCTTGAAGCCTCTGCCTGTCTATTTCTTGTCCGGAAAATGATAATTTATTCAAGCCATTTAGGAGTACAATTCATTGGTAATAGGTATGTCATTCAGATGACAGGTCAGAGTGCAGGCAGAGCTAGAATACAAATTCATAGCCTTCTGTATCACCAACTATGCAGAGTGGCAAGCCTGCTCGAAATTCCAAGCGGATGGTTGTTTGCGAAGTGAGTTGGTGCTTCGGCAGAGAAAATAATCACCTAACGTGGGGCTCACGACCCTGAGATTAAGAGTCTCATGCTCTACCGACTGAGCTAGCCAGGTACCTCAATAGTGTTTTTGACTTGGTACGAATATCGTACATCCCTGTTTCTGCAAAATATGGTGATCAGTGAGTGTTGTTGATGGATCCTGTGGTGCAATCTGTTAGCGTGTTGTACTTATACAGCAGTATACAGCAATTAGATGACAAGGTTATGAGTTCAAGCCCCACTAGGAGCAAGTATTGTTCTTGAAGCCTCTGCCTGTCTATTTCTTGTCCGGAAAATGATAATTTATTCAAGCCATTTAGGAGTACAATTCATTGGTAATAGGTATGTCATTGAGATGACAGGCCAGAGTGCAGGCAGAGATAGAATACAAATTCATAGCCTTCTGTATCACCAACTATGCAGGGTGGTAAGCCTGTCGAAATTCCAAGCGGATGGTTGTTTGCGAAGTGAGTTGGTGCTTCGGCAGAGAGAATAATCACCTAACGTGGGGCTCGAACCCACGACCCTGAGATTAAGAGTCTCATGCTCTACCGACTGAGCTAGCCAGGAACCTGAATAGTATTTTTGACTTGGTATGAATATCGTACAGCCCAGTTTCTGCAAAATATGGTGATCAGTGAGTGTTGTTGATGGATCCTGTGGTGCAATCTGTTAGCGTGTTGTACTTATACAGCAGTATACAGCAATTAGATGACAAGGTTATGAGTTCAAGCCCCACTAGGAGCAAGTATTGTTCTTGAAGCCTCTGCCTGTCTATTTCTTCTCCGGAAGATGATAATTTATTCAAGCCATTTAGGAGTACAATTCATTGGTAATAGGTATGTCATTCAGATGACAGGTCAGAGTGCCGGCAGAGCTAGAATACAAATTCATAGCCTTCCGTATCACCAACCATGCAGAGTGGCAAGCCTGTTCGAAATTCCAAGCGGATGGTTGTTTGCGAAGTGAGTTGGTGCTTCGGCAGAGATAATAATCACCTAACGTGGGGCTCGAACCCACGACCCTGAGATTAAGAGTCTCATGCTCTACCGACTGAGCTAGCCAGGTACCTGAATAGTATTTTTGACTTGGTACGAATATCGTACAGCCCAGTTTCTGCAAAATATGGTGATCAGTGAGTGTTGTTGATGGATCCTGTGGTGCAATCTGTTAGCGTGTTGTACTTATACAGCAGTATACAGCAATTAGATGACAAGGTTATGAGTTCAAGCCCCACTAGGAGCAAGTATTGTTCTTGAAGCCTCTGCCTGTCTATTTCTTGTCCGGAAAATGATAATTTATTCAAGCCATTTAGGAGTACAATTCATTGGTAATAGGTATGTCATTGAGATGACAGGTCAGAGTACAGGCAGAGATAGAATACAAATTCATAGCCTTCTGTATCACCAACTATGCAGGGTGGCAAGCCTGTCGAAATTCCAAGCGGATGGTTGTTTGCGAAGTGAGTTGGTGCTTCGGAAGAGAAAATAATTACCCAACGTGGGGCTCGATTCCACGACCCTGAGATTAAGAGTCTCATGCTCTACCGACTGAGCTAGTCAGGTACCTCAATGGTGATCTTGACTTGGTTTGAAAATCGTACATCCCAGTTTCTGCAAAATATGGTGATCAGTGAGTGTTGTTGATGGATCCTGTGGTGCAATCTGTTAGCGTGTTGTACTTATACAGCAGTATACAGCAATTAGATGACAAGGTTATGAGTTCAAGCCCCACGAGGAGCAAGTATTGTTCTTGAAGCCTCTGCCTGTCTATTTCTTGTCCGGAAAATGATAATTTATTCAAGCCATTTAGGAGTACAATTCATTGGTAATAGGTATGTCATTCAGATGACAGGTCAGAGTGCAGGCAGAGATAGAATACAAATTCATAGCCTTCTGTATCACCAACTATGCAAGCCTGCTCGAAATTCCAAGCGGATGGTTGTTTGCGAAGTGAGTTGGTGCTTCGGCAGAGAAAATAATCACCCAGCGTGGGGCTCAAACCCACGACCCTGAGATTAAGAGTCTCATGCTCTACCGACTGAGCTAGCCAGGTACCTCAATGGTGATCTTGACTTGGTTTGAATATCGTACATCCCAGTTTCTGCAAAATATGGTGATCAGTGAGTGTTGTTGATGGATCCTGTGGTGCAATCTGTTAGCGTGTTGTACTTATACAGCAGTATACAGCAATTAGATGACAAGGTTATGAGTTCAAGCCCCAAGCAAGTATTCTTTTTGAAGCCTCTGCCTGTCTATTTCTTGTCCGGAAAATGATAATTTATTCAAGCCATTTAGGACAACAATTCATTGGTAATAGGTATGTCATTGAGATGACAGGTCAGAGTGCAGGCAGAGATAGATTACAAATTCATAGCCTTCTGTATAACCAACTATGCAGAGTGGCAAGCCTGCTCGAAATTCCAAGCGGATGGTTGTTTGCGAAGTGAATTGGTGCTTCGGCAGAGAAAATAATCACCTAACGTGGAGCTCGAACCCACGACCCTGAGATTAAGAGTCTCATGCTCTACCGACTGAGCTAGCCAGGTGCCTCAATGGTGAATTTGACTTGGTTTGAATATCGTACATCCCTGTTTCTGCAAAATATGGTGATCAGTGAGTGTTGTTGATGGATCCTGTGGTGCAATCTGTTAGCGTGTTGTACTTATACAGCAGTATACAGCAATTAGATGGCAAGGTTATGAGTTCAAGCCCCACCAGGAGCAAGTTTTCTTCTTGCCTGTCTATTTCTTGTCCGGAAAATAATAATTTATTCAAGCCATTTCAATCAATCAATCAAATTTATTTTATATAGCCCTTCGTACATCAGCTGATATCTCAAAGTGCTGTACAGAAACCCAGCCTAAAACCCCAAACAGCAAGCAATGCAGGTGAAGAAGCACGGTTTAGGAGTACAATTCATTGGTAATAGGTATGTCATTCAGATGACAGGTCAGAGTGCAGGCAGAGGTAGAATACAAATTCATAGCCTTCTGTATCACCAACTATGCAGGGTGGCAAGCCTGCTCGAAATTCCAAGCGGATGGTTGTTTGCGAAGTGAATTGGTGCTTCGGCAGATTCTTTTGAATCACCTAACATGGAGCTCGAACCCCCGACCCTGAGATTAAGAGTCTCATGCTCTACCGACTGAGCTAGCCAGGTACCTCAATGGTGATCGTGACTTGGTTTGAATATCGTACATCCCAGTTTCTGCAAAATATGGTGATCAGTGAGTGTTGTTGATGGATCCTGTGGTGCAATCTGTTAGCGTGTTGTACTTATACAGCAGTATACAGCAATTAGATGCGAAGGTTATGAGTTCAAGCCCCCCAGGAGCAAGTATTCTTCTTGAAGCCTCTGCCTGTCTATTTCTTGTCCAGAAAAGGAGCATTTATTCAATCCATTTAGGAGTACAATTCATTGGTAATAGGTATGTCATTCAGATGACAGGTAAGAGCGCAGGCAGAGCTAGAATACAAATTCATAGCCTTCTGTATCACCCGCTATGCAGGCTAGCAAGCCTGCTCGAAATTCCAAGAGGATGGCTGTTTGCGAAGTGAGTTGGTGCTTCGGCAGCGAAATCATTCACCTAACGTGGGGCTCGAACCCACAACCCTGAGATTAAGAGTCTCATGCTCTACCGAGTGATCTAGCCAGGTACCTGAATAATATTTTTGACTTGGTACGAATATCGTACAGCCCCGTTTCTGCAAAATATGGTGATCAGTGAGTGTTGTTGATGGATCCTGTGGTGCAATCTGTTAGCGTGTTGTACTTATACAGCAGTATACAGCAATTAGATGACAAGGTTATGAGTTCAAGCCCCAAGCAAGTATTCTTTTTGAAGCCTCTGCCTGTCTATTTCTTGTCCGGAAAATGATAATTTATTCAAGCCATTTAGGAGTACAATTCATTGGTAATAGGTATGTCATTGAGATGACAGGTCAGAGTGCAGGCAGAGATAGAATACAAATTCATAGCCTTCTGTATCACCAACTATGCAAGCCTGCTCGAAATTCCAAGCGGATGGTTGTTTGCGAAGTGAGTTGGTGCTTCGGCAGAGAAAATAATCACCCAGCGTGGGGCTCAAACCCACGACCCTGAGATTAAGAGTCTCATGCTCTACCGACTGAGCTAGCCAGGTACCTCAATGGTGATCTTGACTTGGTTTGAATATCGTACATCCCAGTTTCTGCAAAATATGGTGATCAGTGAGTGTTGTTGATGGATCCTGTGGTGCAATCTGTTAGCGTGTTGTACTTATACAGCAGTATACAGCAATTAGATGACAAGGTTATGAGTTCAAGCCCCAAGCAAGTATTCTTTTTGAAGGCTCTGCCTGTCTATTTCTTGTCCGGAAAATGATAATTTATTCAAGCCATTTAGGACAACAATTCATTGGTAATAGGTATGTCATTGAGATGACAGGTCAGAGTGCAGGCAGAGATAGAATACAAATTCATAGCCTTCTGTATAACCAACTATGCAGAGTGGCAAGCCTGCTCGAAATTCCAAGCGGATGGTTGTTTGCGAAGTGAATTGGTGCTTCGGCAGAGAAAATAATCACCTAACGTGGAGCTCGAACCCACGACCCTGAGATTAAGAGTCTCATGGTCTACCAACTGAGCTAGCCAGGTGCCTCAATGGTGAATTTGACTTGGTTTGAATATTGTACATCCCTGTTTCTGCAAAATATGGTGATCAGTGAGTGTTGTTGATGGATCCTGTGGTGCAATCTGTTAGCGTGTTGTACTTATACAGCAGTATACAGCAATTAGATGGCAAGGTTATGAGTTCAAGCCCCACCAGGAGCAAGTTTTCTTCTTGCCTGTCTATTTCTTGTCCGGAAAATAATAATTTATTCAAGCCTTTTAGGAGTACAATTCATTGGTAATAGGTATGTCATTCAGATGACAGGTCAGAGTGCAGGCAGAGGTAGAATACAAATTCATAGCCTTCTGTATCACCAACTATGCAGGGTGGCAAGCCTGCTCGAAATTCCAAGCGGATGGTTGTTTGCGAAGTGAGTTGGTGCTTCGGCAGAGAAAATAATCACCCAGCGTGGGGCTCAAACCCACGACCCTGAGATTAAGAGTCTCATGCTCTACCGACTGAGCTAGCCAGGTACCTCAATGGTGATCTTGACTTGGTTTGAATATCGTACATCCCAGTTTCTGCAAAATATGGTGATCAGTGAGTGTTGTTGATGGATCCTGTGGTGCAATCTGTTAGCGTGTTGTACTTATACAGCAGTATACAGCAATTAGATGACAAGGTTATGAGTTCAAGCCCCACCAGGAGCAGGTATTGTTCTTGAAGCCTCTGCCTGTCTCTTTCTTGTCCGGAAAATGATAATTTATTCAAGCCATTTAGGAGTACAATTCATTGGTAATAGGTATGTCATTGAGATGACAGGTCATAGTGCAGGCAGAGATAGAATACACATTCATAGCCTTCTGTATCACCAACTATGCAGGGTGGCAAGCCTGCTCGAAATTCCAAGCGGATGGTTGTCTGCGAAGTGAGATAGAATACAAATTCATAGCCTTCTGTATCACCAATTATGCAGGGTGGCAAGCCTGCTCGAAATTCCAAGCGGATGGTTGTTTGCGAAGTGAGTTGGTGCTTCGGCAGAGAAAATAATCACCCAGCGTGGGGCTCGAACCCACAACCCTGAGATTAAGAGTCTCATGCTCTACCGACTGAGCTAGCCAGGTACCTCAATGGTGATCTTGACTTGGTTTGAATATCGTACATCCCAGTTTCTGCAAAATATGGTGATCAGTGAGTGTTGTTGATGGATCCTGTGGTGCAATCTGTTAGCGTGTTGTACTTATACAGCAGTATACAGCAATTAGATGACAAGGTTATGAGTTCAAGCCCCACCAGGAGCAAGTATTGTTCTTGAAGCCTCTGCCTGTCTCTTTCTTGTCCGGAAAATGATAATTTATTCAAGCCATTTAGGAGTACAATTCATTGGTAATAGGTATGTCATTGAGATGACAGGTCATAGTGCAGGCAGAGATAGAATACAAATTCATAGCCTTCTGTATCACCAACTATGCAAGCCTGCTCGAAATTCCAAGCGGATGGTTGTTTGCGAAGTGAGTTGGTGCTTCGGCAGAGAAAATAATCACCTAACGTGGGGCTCACGACCCTGAGATTAAGAGTCTCATGCTCTACCGACTGAGCTAGCCAGGTACCTCAATGGTGATCTTGACTTGGTTTGAATATCGTACATCCCAGTTTCTGCAAAATATGGTGATCAGTGAGTGTTGTTGATGGATCCTGTGGTGCAATCTGTTAGCGTGTTGTACTTAAACAGCAGTATACAGCAATTAGATGACAAGGTTATGAGTTCAAGCCCCACTAGGAGCAAGTATTGTTCTTGAAGCCTCTGCCTGTCTATTTCTTGTCCGGAAAATGATAATTTAGTCAAGCCATTTAGGAGTACAATTCATTGGTAATAGGTATGTCATTGAGATGACAGGTCATAGTGCAGGCAGAGATAGAATACAGAGAATACAAATTCATAGCCTTCTGTATCACCAACTATGCAGAGTGGCAAGCCTGCTCGAAATTCCAAGCGGATGGTTGTTTGCGAAGTGAGTTGGTGCTTCGGCAGAGAAAATAATCACCTAACGTGGGGCTCGAACCCATGACCCTGAGATTAAGAGTCTCATGCTCTACCGACTGAGCTAGCCAGGTACCTCAATGGTGATCTTGACTTGGTTTGAATATCGTACATCCCAGTTTCTGCAAAATATGGTGATCAGTGAGTGTTGTTGATGGATCCTGTGGTGCAATCTGTTAGCGTGTTGTACTTATACAGCAGTATAAAGCAATTAGATGACAAGGTTATGAGTTCAAGCCCCAACAGGAGCAAGTATTCTTCTTGCCTGTCTATTTCTTGTCCGGAAAATGATAATTTATTCAAGCCATTTAGGAGTACAATTCATTGGTAATAGGTATGTCATTCAGATGACAGGTCAGAGTGCAGGCAGAGATAGAATACAAATTCATAGCCTTCTGTATCACCAACTATGCAGGAAGGCAAGCCTGCTCGAAATTCCAAGCGGATGGTTGTTTGCGAAGTGAGTTGGTGCTTCGGCAGAGAAAATAATCACCTAACGTGGGGCTCGAACCCACGACCCTGAGATTAAGAGTCTCATGCTCTACCGACTGAGCTAGCCAGGTGCCTCAATAGTATTTTTGACTTGGTACGAATATCGTACAGCCCAGTTTCTGCAAAATATGGTGATCAGTGAGTGTTGTTGATGGATCCTGTGGTGCAATCTGTTAGCGTGTTGTACTTATACAGCAGTATACAGCAATTAGATGACAAGGTTATGAGTTCAAGCCCCACCAGGAGCAGGTATTGTTCTTGAAGCCTCTGCCTGTCTCTTTCTTTTCCGGAAAATGATAATTTATTCAAGCCATTTAGGAGTACAATTCATTGGTAATAGGTATGTCATTGAGATGACAGGTCATAGTGCAGGCAGAGATAGAATACACATTCATAGCCGTCTGTATCACCAACTATGCAGGGTGGCAAGCCTGTCGAAATTCCAAGCGGATGGTTGTTTGCCAAGTGAGTTGGTGCTTCGGCAGAGAAAATAATTACCCAACGTGGGGCTCGAACCCACGACCCTGAGATTAAGAGTCTCATGCTCTACCGACTGAGCTAGCCAGGTACCTCAATGGTGATCTTGACTTGGTTTGAAAATCGTACATCCCAGTTTCTGCAAAATATGGTGATCAGTGAGTGTTGTTGATGGATCCTGTGGTGCAATCTGTTAGCGTGTTGTACTTATACAGCAGTATACAGCAATTAGATGACAAGGTTATGAGTTCAAGCCCCACCAGGAGCAAGTATTGTTCTTGAAGCCTCTGCCTGTCTATTTCTTGTCCGGAAAATGATAATTCATTCAAGCCATTTAGGAGTACAATTCATTGGTAATAGGTATGTCATTGAGATGACAGGTCAGAGTGCAGGCAGAGATAGAATACAAATTCATAGCCTTCTGTATCACCAACTATGCAGAGTGGCAAGCCTGCTCGAAATTCCAAGCGGATGGTTGTTTGCGAAGTGAGTTGGTGCTTCGGCAGAGAAAATAATCACCTAACGTGGGGCTCACGACCCTGAGATTAAGAGTCTCATGCTCTACCGACTGAGCTAGCCAGGTACCTCAATGGTGATCTTGACTTGGTTTGAATATCGTACATCCCAGTTTCTGCAAAATATGGTGATCAGTGAGTGTTGTTGATGGATCCTGTGGTGCAATCTGTTAGCGTGTTGTACTTAAACAGCAGTATACAGCAATTAGATGACAAGGTTATGAGTTCAAGCCCCAAGCAAGTATTCTTTTGAAGGCTCTGCCTGTCTATTTCTTGTCCGGAAAATGATAATTTATTCAAGCCATTTAGGACAACAATTCATTGGTAATAGGTATGTCATTGAGATGACAGGTCAGAGTGCAGGCAGAGATAGAATACAAATTCATAGCCTTCTGTATAACCAACTATGCAGAGTGGCAAGCCTGCTCGAAATTCCAAGCGGATGGTTGTTTGCGAAGTGAATTGGTGCTTCGGCAGAGAAAATAATCACCTAACGTGGAGCTCGAACCCACGACCCTGAGATTAAGAGTCTCATGGTCTACCAACTGAGCTAGCCAGGTGCCTCAATGGTGAATTTGACTTGGTTTGAATATTGTACATCCCTGTTTCTGCAAAATATGGTGATCAGTGAGTGTTGTTGATGGATCCTGTGGTGCAATCTGTTAGCGTGTTGTACTTATACAGCAGTATACAGCAATTAGATGGCAAGGTTATGAGTTCAAGCCCCACCAGGAGCAAGTATTGTTCTTGAAGCCTCTGCCTGTCTATTTCTTGTCCGGAAAATGATAATTTATTCAAGCCATTTAGGAGTACAATTCATTGGTAATAGGTATGTCATTCAGATGACAGGTCAGAGTGCAGGCAGAGATAGAATACAAATTCATAGCCTTCTGTATCACCAACTATGCAGAGTGGCAAGCCTGCTCGAAATTCCAAGCGGATGGTTGTTTGCGAAGTGAGTTGGTGCTTCGGCAGAGAAAATAATCACCTAACGTGGGGCTCAACCACGACCCTGAGATTAAGAGTCTCATGCTCTACCGACTGAGCTAGCCAGGTACCTCAATGGTGATCTTGACTTGGTTTGAATATCGTACATCCCAGTTTCTGCAAAATATGGTGATCAGTGAGTGTTGTTGATGGATCCTGTGGTGCAATCTGTTAGCGTGTTGTACTTATACAGCAGTATACAGCAATTAGATGACAAGGTTATGAGTTCAAGCCCCACCAGGAGCAAGGTATTGTTCTTGAAGCCTCTGCCTGTCTCTTTCTTGTCCGGAAAATGATAATTTAGTCAAGCCATTTAGGAGTACAATTCATTGGTAATAGGTATGTCATTGAGATGACAGGTCATAGTGCAGGCAGAGATAGAATACACATTCATAGCCTTCTGTATCACCAACTATGCAGGGTGGCAAGCCTGCTCGAAATTCCAAGCGGATGGTTGTCTGCGAAGTGAGATAGAATACAAATTCATAGCCTTCTGTATCACCAATTATGCAGGGTGGCAAGCCTGCTCGAAATTCCAAGCGGATGGTTGTTTGCGAAGTGAGTTGGTGCTTCGGCAGAGAAAATAATCACCCAGCGTGGGGCTCGAACCCACAACCCTGAGATTAAGAGTCTCATGCTCTACCGACTGAGCTAGCCAGGTACCTCAATGGTGATCTTGACTTGGTTTGAATATCGTACATCCCAGTTTCTGCAAAATATGGTGATCAGTGAGTGTTGTTGATGGATCCTGTGGTGCAATCTGTTAGCGTGTTGTACTTATACAGCAGTATACAGCAATTAGATGACAAGGTTATGAGTTCAAGCCCCACCAGGAGCAAGTATTGTTCTTGAAGCCTCTGCCTGTCTCTTTCTTGTCCGGAAAATGATAATTTATTCAAGCCATTTAGGAGTACAATTCATTGGTAATAGGTATGTCATTGAGATGACAGGTCATAGTGCAGGCAGAGATAGAATACAAATTCATAGCCTTCTGTATCACCAACTATGCAAGCCTGCTCGAAATTCCAAGCGGATGGTTGTTTGCGAAGTGAGTTGGTGCTTCGGCAGAGAAAATAATCACCTAACGTGGGGCTCACGACCCTGAGATTAAGAGTCTCATGCTCTACCGACTGAGCTAGCCAGGTACCTCAATGGTGATCTTGACTTGGTTTGAATATCGTACATCCCAGTTTCTGCAAAATATGGTGATCAGTGAGTGTTGTTGATGGATCCTGTGGTGCAATCTGTTAGCGTGTTGTACTTAAACAGCAGTATACAGCAATTAGATGACAAGGTTATGAGTTCAAGCCCCACTAGGAGCAAGTATTGTTCTTGAAGCCTCTGCCTGTCTATTTCTTGTCCGGAAAATGATAATTTAGTCAAGCCATTTAGGAGTACAATTCATTGGTAATAGGTATGTCATTGAGATGACAGGTCATAGTGCAGGCAGAGATAGAATACAGAGAATACAAATTCATAGCCTTCTGTATCACCAACTATGCAGAGTGGCAAGCCTGCTCGAAATTCCAAGCGGATGGTTGTTTGCGAAGTGAGTTGGTGCTTCGGCAGAGAAAATAATCACCTAACGTGGGGCTCGAACCCATGACCCTGAGATTAAGAGTCTCATGCTCTACCGACTGAGCTAGCCAGGTACCTCAATGGTGATCTTGACTTGGTTTGAATATCGTACATCCCAGTTTCTGCAAAATATGGTGATCAGTGAGTGTTGTTGATGGATCCTGTGGTGCAATCTGTTAGCGTGTTGTACTTATACAGCAGTATAAAGCAATTAGATGACAAGGTTATGAGTTCAAGCCCCAACAGGAGCAAGTATTCTTCTTGCCTGTCTATTTCTTGTCCGGAAAATGATAATTTATTCAAGCCATTTAGGAGTACAATTCATTGGTAATAGGTATGTCATTCAGATGACAGGTCAGAGTGCAGGCAGAGATAGAATACAAATTCATAGCCTTCTGTATCACCAACTATGCAGGAAGGCAAGCCTGCTCGAAATTCCAAGCGGATGGTTGTTTGCGAAGTGAGTTGGTGCTTCGGCAGAGAAAATAATCACCTAACGTGGGGCTCGAACCCACGACCCTGAGATTAAGAGTCTCATGCTCTACCGACTGAGCTAGCCAGGTGCCTCAATAGTATTTTTGACTTGGTACGAATATCGTACAGCCCAGTTTCTGCAAAATATGGTGATCAGTGAGTGTTGTTGATGGATCCTGTGGTGCAATCTGTTAGCGTGTTGTACTTATACAGCAGTATACAGCAATTAGATGACAAGGTTATGAGTTCAAGCCCCACCAGGAGCAGGTATTGTTCTTGAAGCCTCTGCCTGTCTCTTTCTTTTCCGGAAAATGATAATTTATTCAAGCCATTTAGGAGTACAATTCATTGGTAATAGGTATGTCATTGAGATGACAGGTCATAGTGCAGGCAGAGATAGAATACACATTCATAGCCGTCTGTATCACCAACTATGCAGGGTGGCAAGCCTGTCGAAATTCCAAGCGGATGGTTGTTTGCCAAGTGAGTTGGTGCTTCGGCAGAGAAAATAATTACCCAACGTGGGGCTCGAACCCACGACCCTGAGATTAAGAGTCTCATGCTCTACCGACTGAGCTAGCCAGGTACCTCAATGGTGATCTTGACTTGGTTTGAAAATCGTACATCCCAGTTTCTGCAAAATATGGTGATCAGTGAGTGTTGTTGATGGATCCTGTGGTGCAATCTGTTAGCGTGTTGTACTTATACAGCAGTATACAGCAATTAGATGACAAGGTTATGAGTTCAAGCCCCACCAGGAGCAAGTATTGTTCTTGAAGCCTCTGCCTGTCTATTTCTTGTCCGGAAAATGATAATTCATTCAAGCCATTTAGGAGTACAATTCATTGGTAATAGGTATGTCATTGAGATGACAGGTCAGAGTGCAGGCAGAGATAGAATACAAATTCATAGCCTTCTGTATCACCAACTATGCAGAGTGGCAAGCCTGCTCGAAATTCCAAGCGGATGGTTGTTTGCGAAGTGAGTTGGTGCTTCGGCAGAGAAAATAATCACCTAACGTGGGGCTCACGACCCTGAGATTAAGAGTCTCATGCTCTACCGACTGAGCTAGCCAGGTACCTCAATGGTGATCTTGACTTGGTTTGAATATCGTACATCCCAGTTTCTGCAAAATATGGTGATCAGTGAGTGTTGTTGATGGATCCTGTGGTGCAATCTGTTAGCGTGTTGTACTTAAACAGCAGTATACAGCAATTAGATGACAAGGTTATGAGTTCAAGCCCCACTAGGAGCAAGTATTGTTCTTGAAGCCTCTGCCTGTCTATTTCTTGTCCGGAAAATGATAATTTAGTCAAGCCATTTAGGAGTACAATTCATTGGTAATAGGTATGTCATTGAGATGACAGGTCATAGTGCAGGCAGAGATAGAATACACATTCATAGCCTTCTGTATCACCAACTATGCAGGGTGGCAAGCCTGCTCGAAATTCCAAGCGGATGGTTGTCTGCGAAGTGAGATAGAATACAAATTCATAGCCTTCTGTATCACCAACTATGCAGGGTGGCAAGCCTGCTCGAAATTCCAAGCGGATGGTTGTTTGCGAAGTGAGTTGGTGCTTCGGCAGAGAAAATAATCACCCAGCGTGGGGCTCGAACCCACAACCCTGAGATTAAGAGTCTCATGCTCTACCGACTGAGCTAGCCAGGTACCTCAATTGTGATCTTGACTTGGTTTGAATATCGTACATCCCAGTTTCTGCAAAATATGGTGATCAGTGAGTGTTGTTGATGGATCCTGTGGTGCAATCTGTTAGCGTGTTGTACTTATACAGCAGTATACAGCAATTAGATGACAAGGTTATGAGTTCAAGCCCCACCAGGAGCAGGTATTGTTCTTGAAGCCTCTGCCTGTCTCTTTCTTTTCCGGAAAATGATAATTTATTCAAGCCATTTAGGAGTACAATTCATTGGTAATAGGTATGTCATTGAGATGACAGGTCAGAGTGCAGGCAGAGATAGAATACAAATTCATAGCCTTCTGTATCACCAACTATGCAGAGTGGCAAGCCTGCTCGAAATTCCAAGCGGATGGTTGTTTGCGAAGTGAGTTGGTGCTTCGGCAGAGAAAATAATCACCTAACGTGGGGCTCACGACCCTGAGATTAAGAGTCTCATGCTCTACCGACTGAGCTAGCCAGGTACCTCAATGGTGATCTTGACTTGGTTTGAATATCGTACATCCCAGTTTCTGCAAAATATGGTGATCAGTGAGTGTTGTTGATGGATCCTGTGGTGCAATCTGTTAGCGTGTTGTACTTAAACAGCAGTATACAGCAATTAGATGACAAGGTTATGAGTTCAAGCCCCACTAGGAGCAAGTATTGTTCTTGAAGCCTCTGCCTGTCTATTTCTTGTCCGGAAAATGATAATTTAGTCAAGCCATTTAGGAGTACAATTCATTGGTAATAGGTATGTCATTGAGATGACAGGTCATAGTGCAGGCAGAGATAGAATACACATTCATAGCCTTCTGTATCACCAACTATGCAGGGTGGCAAGCCTGCTCGAAATTCCAAGCGGATGGTTGTCTGCGAAGTGAGATAGAATACAAATTCATAGCCTTCTGTATCACCAACTATGCAGGGTGGCAAGCCTGCTCGAAATTCCAAGCGGATGGTTGTTTGCGAAGTGAGTTGGTGCTTCGGCAGAGAAAATAATCACCCAGCGTGGGGCTCGAACCCACAACCCTGAGATTAAGAGTCTCATGCTCTACCGACTGAGCTAGCCAGGTACCTCAATTGTGATCTTGACTTGGTTTGAATATCGTACATCCCAGTTTCTGCAAAATATGGTGATCAGTGAGTGTTGTTGATGGATCCTGTGGTGCAATCTGTTAGCGTGTTGTACTTATACAGCAGTATACAGCAATTAGATGACAAGGTTATGAGTTCAAGCCCCACCAGGAGCAGGTATTGTTCTTGAAGCCTCTGCCTGTCTCTTTCTTTTCTGGAAAATGATAATTTATTCAAGCCATTTAGGAGTACAATTCATTGGTAATAGGTATGTCATTGAGATGACAGGTCATAGTGCAGGCAGAGATAGAATACACATTCATAGCCTTCTGTATCACCAACTATGCAGGGTGGCAAGCCTGCTCGAAATTCCAAGCGGATGGTTGTTTGCGAAGTGAGTTGGTGCTTCGGCAGAGAAAATAATCACCCAGCGTGGGGCTCGAACCCACGACCCTGAGATTAAGAGTCTCATGCTCTACCGACTGAGCTAGCCAGGTACCTCAATGGTGATCTTGACTTGGTTTGAATATCGTACATCCCAGTTTCTGCAAAATATGGTGATCAGTGAGTGTTGTTGATGGATCCTGTGGTGCAATCTGTTAGCGTGTTGTACTTATACAGCAGTATACAGCAATTAGATGACAAGGTTATGAGTTCAAGCCCCACCAGGAGCAAGTATTGTTCTTGAAGCCTCTGCCTGTCTATTTCTTGTCCGGAAAATGATAATTTATTCAAGCCATTTAGGAGTACAATTCATTGGTAATAGGTATGTCATTGAGATGACAGGTCAGAGTGCAGGCAGAGATAGAATACAAATTCATAGCCTTCTGTATCACCAACTATGCAGAGTGGCAAGCCTGCTCGAAATTCCAAGCGGATGGTTGTTTGCGAAGTGAGTTGGTGCTTCGGCAGAGAAAATAATCACCTAACGTGGGGCTCGAACCCATGACCCTAAGATTAAGAGTCTCATGCTCTACCGACTGAGCTAGCCAGGTACCTCAATGGTGATCTTGACTTGGTTTGAATATCGTACATCCCAGTTTCTGCAAAATATGGTGATCAGTGAGTGTTGTTGATGGATCCTGTGGTGCAATCTGTTAGCGTGTTGTACTTATACAGCAGTATAAAGCAATTAGATGACAAGGTTATGAGTTCAAGCCCCAACAGGAGCAAGTATTCTTCTTGCCTGTCTATTTCTTGTCCGGAAAATGATAATTTATTCAAGCCATTTAGGAGTACAATTCATTGGTAATAGGTATGTCATTCAGATGACAGGTCAGAGTGCAGGCAGAGATAGAATACAAATTCATAGCCTTCTGTATCACCAACTATGCAGGAAGGCAAGCCTGCTCGAAATTCCAAGCGGATGGTTGTTTGCGAAGTGAGTTGGTGCTTCGGCAGAGAAAATAATCACCTAACGTGGGGCTCGAACCCACGACCCTGAGATTAAGAGTCTCATGCTCTACCGACTGAGCTAGCCAGGTGCCTCAATAGTATTTTTGACTTGGTACGAATATCGTACAGCCAAGTTTCTGCAAAATATGGTGATCAGTGAGTGTTGTTGATGGATCCTGTGGTGCAATCTGTTAGCGTGTTGTACTTAAACAGCAGTATACAGCAATTAGATGACAAGGTTATGAGTTCAAGCCCCACTAGGCGCAAGTATTGTTCTTGAAGCCTCTGCCTGTCTATTTCTTGTCCGGAAAATGATAATTTAGTCAAGCCATTTAGGAGTACAATTCATTGGTAATAGGTATGTCATTGAGATGACAGGTCAGAGTGCAGGCAGAGATAGAATACAAATTCATAGCCGTCTGTATCACCAACTATGCAGGGTGGCAAGCCTGTCGAAATTCCAAGCGGATGGTTGTTTGCCAAGTGAGTTGGTGCTTCGGCAGAGAAAATAATTACCCAACGTGGGGCTCGAACCCACGACCCTGAGATTAAGAGTCTCATGCTCTACCGACTGAGCTAGCCAGGTACCTCAATGGTGATCTTGACTTGGTTTGAAAATCGTACATCCCAGTTTCTGCAAAATATGGTGATCAGTGAGTGTTGTTGATGGATCCTGTGGTGCAATCTGTTAGCGTGTTGTACTTATACAGCAGTATACAGCAATTAGATGACAAGGTTATGAGTTCAAGCCCCACCAGGAGCAAGTATTGTTCTTGAAGCCTCTGCCTGTCTATTTCTTGTCCGGAAAATGATAATTTATTCAAGCCATTTAGGAGTACAATTCATTGGTAATAGGTATGTCATTGAGATGACAGGTCAGAGTGCAGGCAGAGATAGAATACAAATTCATAGCCTTCTGTATCACCAACTATGCAGAGTGGCAAGCCTGCTCGAAATTCCAAGCGGATGGTTGTTTGCGAAGTGAGTTGGTGCTTCGGCAGAGAAAATAATCACCTAACGTGGGGCTCACGACCCTGAGATTAAGAGTCTCATGCTCTACCGACTGAGCTAGCCAGGTACCTCAATGGTGATCTTGACTTGGTTTGAATATCGTACATCCCAGTTTCTGCAAAATATGGTGATCAGTGAGTGTTGTTGATGGATCCTGTGGTGCAATCTGTTAGCGTGTTGTACTTAAACAGCAGTATACAGCAATTAGATGACAAGGTTATGAGTTCAAGCCCCACTAGGAGCAAGTATTGTTCTTGAAGCCTCTGCCTGTCTATTTCTTGTCCGGAAAATGATAATTTAGTCAAGCCATTTAGGAGTACAATTCATTGGTAATAGGTATGTCATTGAGATGACAGGTCATAGTGCAGGCAGAGATAGAATACACATTCATAGCCTTCTGTATCACCAACTATGCAGGGTGGCAAGCCTGCTCGAAATTCCAAGCGGATGGTTGTCTGCGAAGTGAGATAGAATACAAATTCATAGCCTTCTGTATCACCAACTATGCAGGGTGGCAAGCCTGCTCGAAATTCCAAGCGGATGGTTGTTTGCGAAGTGAGTTGGTGCTTCGGCAGAGAAAATAATCACCCAGCGTGGGGCTCGAACCCACAACCCTGAGATTAAGAGTCTCATGCTCTACCGACTGAGCTAGCCAGGTACCTCAATTGTGATCTTGACTTGGTTTGAATATCGTACATCCCAGTTTCTGCAAAATATGGTGATCAGTGAGTGTTGTTGATGGATCCTGTGGTGCAATCTGTTAGCGTGTTGTACTTATACAGCAGTATACAGCAATTAGATGACAAGGTTATGAGTTCAAGCCCCACCAGGAGCAGGTATTGTTCTTGAAGCCTCTGCCTGTCTCTTTCTTTTCCGGAAAATGATAATTTATTCAAGCCATTTAGGAGTACAATTCATTGGTAATAGGTATGTCATTGAGATGACAGGTCATAGTGCAGGCAGAGATAGAATACACATTCATAGCCTTCTGTATCACCAACTATGCAGGGTGGCAAGCCTGCTCGAAATTCCAAGCGGATGGTTGTTTGCGAAGTGAGTTGGTGCTTCGGCAGAGAAAATAATCACCCAGCGTGGGGCTCGAACCCACGACCCTGAGATTAAGAGTCTCATGCTCTACCGACTGAGCTAGCCAGGTACCTCAATGGTGATCTTGACTTGGTTTGAATATCGTACATCCCAGTTTCTGCAAAATATGGTGATCAGTGAGTGTTGTTGATGGATCCTGTGGTGCAATCTGTTAGCCTGTTGTACTTATACAGCAGTATACAGCAATTAGATGACAAGGTTATGAGTTCAAGCCCCACCAGGAGCAAGTATTCTTCTTGCCTGTCTATTTCTTGTCCGGAAAATGATAATTTATTCAAGCCATTTAGGAGTACAATTCATTGGTAATAGGTATGTCATTGAGATGACAGGTCAGAGTGCAGGCAGAGATAGAATACAAATTCATTGCCTTCTGTATCACCAACTATGCAGGGAGGCAAGCCTGCTCGAAATTCCAAGCGGATGGTTGTTTGCGAAGTGAGTTGGTGCTTCGGCAGAGAAAATAATCACCTAACGTGGGGCTCGAACCCACGACCCTGAGATTAAGAGTCTCATGCTCTACCGACTGAGCTAGCCAGGTGCCTCAATAGTATTTTTGACTTGGTACGAATATCATACAGCCCAGTTTCTGTAAAATATGGTGATCAGTGAGTGTTGTTGATGGATCCTGTGGTGCAATCTGTTAGCGTGTTGTACTTAAACAGCAGTATACAGCAATTAGATGACAAGGTTATGAGTTCAAGCCCCTAGGAGCAAGTATTGTTCTTGAAGCCTCTGCCTGTCTATTTCTTGTCCGGAAAATGATAATTTATTCAAGCCATTTAGGAGTACAATTCATTGGTAATAGGTATGTCATTCAGATGACAGGTCAGAGTGCAGGCAGAGATAGAATACAAATTCATAGCCTTCTGTATCACCAACCATGCAGAGTGGTGTTCATGAATTAATTATAGGAGAGACAAGAACAAGATGAGACTCTGGACAAGGCGGATACGGTATATTTGAGGCCTTTTAATCTAGCATAGTGATATTTGGCAAACGTGCAGCACGGCTCTCATCGTCCACTCTAAGGGAGGTTTCGGAAAAAGAGAACGTAACACATATTTGGGCAGTACATTTATACATTGAAATGACGTAGGTAGATTCTAGTAGTCCTGGCTCCTGGTTGGTTGTTCGTAGGTGATAGACAGTCCTCTCCAGCCTGTTGTCGGTATCTCATTGGTTCTGGACAGAGTTCTTTGTCTTTGTAGCCCATCCCAAAGGGTTTGGAGCAGTGTATATTCATGGGTTATCCGTGTGTTTAACAACAGTCCGTGAATGCGTCATTACATGTTTTAATATGTTATTACAACACCCCCTCTTCACGTCTACTAGACGTGACAAAACTAAATGTAAGAAAAATAGAATAGGACATTTTAGGAATTTTGTAGTCCCCCTCTTCACGTCTCCAAAGAGACGTGAAAATTACTCATATGTGCATGTTTCAAACTCCACCAGAGGATCCTCCTGTTGTATGAGGGGGAACATCAGTGCAGGGTCATTATTTGGTGCAATAGCAGAAGTAATGACTCGAGAAAGCAGGGAGCGGGCACATGGGATGCAACAACAGCCACAGAGGGTTAGTATTGCAACAAACACAGAGATAGAGACCAGAATAGAAGAGACCAGGACCTTATATTTACCAAATGCATCCATCCAGGAGTCCCACGTGCTGGTATCAACCCCAGAGTGGGATTTCATTTTACCATTCAGGGTACGTAGTCCTTCTAACGCAACAGTGAGACTGCCATCAGAGGCTGTATTATTGGGGATAAATGTGCAACATTGCTCCCCAAACATAAAACATATACCACCCTTCTCAGCCAGCAACATGTCAACGGCAATGCGATTTTGAAAAGCCATAAGGGAGGTAGCCGCCAGTTGACCATGTACGGCCTCAAAACCTTGTTGAGTCCAGTTCCCTAATTTTTGGACATTGAAATGTATATAGTTAATGCGGTCAACATTTTTATTCACAGTACACCACCAGCAGAGAGATGATTCAAAACCTGCGGCGACCTGGTCCACCAGCTTGTACTCATCAGGGACCCCCCTAGGAACACCTATAGCATCAATATATGTGGGATCCCCAACAGTCAGGGCTGCTTCCCGCTTGGTTCTGGTAGGCAGAAACTGTGGGTCCACAGCCTGTATCCGGGTCACCAAATCACCCACACCTATAGGGTAAACAGAGATAGGCAGTAGAAGTGTTACAAGCGCACAAGTACCCGTAGCCTTATTGGGAGGTCTGTCAAAAAGCCGAGGTCCCCCACACCACCACCAGATGTCAGCCCTGATCACTGGCTTAAAAACTCCAACTACTACGATAGTATTTGTACACCAACCAACAGGGAGCAAACCTAACTGTAGTATACCCCCTGTCATGTTAATACAGGCGAATTCGGCCCTGGCAACATCAGAGGAAAATACTGGTGCCCTGTCCGTAGCGGAGACAACAGGGTAAACTGCATCCCACAAGAAACAATTACCAGTCGGATTGTCTTGGTCCATAAGGGGCATTAAACATCCGATCTCGACAGTAGCCGGGACAATGCGGAGCAATGGTCGGGCACCCATGCAAACTACACAACTAGTGGGGGTAGTATTGGCTGCTTGTTCGGTCAATAATAGCCAATTGTTAGACAAACCTGAGATACCTGTAGCAACCCGAATGTTCTCATCCGGGGTAGGGGTGGTGACCACTAAAACAGCAGAACCCCACCCATCCCTGTGCTGGGGCAGGGTATGTGGCTTTGCCATATCGTCACGCACCGTCACAGAAGTAGGCTGTGGTTCTGGCGTAACACAGATATATAGTGTGAAATGGACTTCAGCCCTCTCGGTATCTACATATGGGGCCAACGTAAAAACCTGGCACCCCATAGTGGTTCCAGGTCGTACAATCAGCTTTAGTTGAAAACCAGTGCGTGAAAATGTAAGCCGTTTGCGCCATGCAAGAACAACCCGTCCCTTGGAATAGCTGGACCAGTCATGCCCCGTTTCTGCCACCAAGTTTTTCCAAGACCACTCACCATATCCCCCTTTGGTTATATACCAGTTAAAACTGGAATAGGTCCAGGCAGGCAGCCCCAAACTATTTTTCGCATGACCCAAAAGGCCCCAAGGCAGGTAAACAGTGGTGGTGGCATTGAAAGGCAAACACAGGGTGGTGCTCTTCAACTCCTGGGGGGTGCACTTAGTGATCCCCACCTCACGCCTAGAAACGGTATGGTCTTGTGGTAGATAAGAGGGAAAAGAGAGAGAGTTAGTTTCACCTGGCAGAGTAGAATTCAGTGTGTGAGTCTGTAGTGGGTGCCTCTGTTGGTTTATAAGCCATGTGAGTGTACATACAGTGACCCCTCCCATGAGAAGAAAAATAACAAACAGGGGTCCGGAGATCCCCAACCGCTCCCAAGGAGTACGGTGTGACTTAGTCAGTGAATATGGGGCTGAACCTCCCATTTCCCCTGACTAAGGAGGTGCAAGATTTGGGGCCGAATGTAGACCACTTAGGTCGGTTCTGACTTCCGTCAGTGTGCGGGAAGGGGTTGGAGCTGGTGTACAATGTGTGAGGTGGTGCCAAGGTGCGCCCAATTTACCTTTGACCTGGACTGAGTGTGAAGTAACTTCCTTCACTTCGTACGGACCAGTCCACCTGGGTTCCAGCCACTTTCTCTTGTGGACCTTCACCCTTACCCAGTCTCCAACCTTTACCTTCAGTGGCACTGGTTCCTCCGGCAGTTCTCCCTCCTGGACCTTTCGAACCTGGGCAGAGAGAGCTGCAGAAAGTTTCGTCAGTTCTCTTACATAGTTAGACATAGAAATTTGTTGCACATCAAGAGCGGGCATATGACCTCCCTCCCTTGGTGGGCCAGGCATGACTCTACCAGTCATTATCTCATGAGGAGAGAGATGGGTGCCTGACCCTGGTGAGGCTCTCATGGCCATCAACGCCAGGGGCAGGGCTTCGACCCATTTCAACTTCGACCCGGCACATACCTTAGCTATTTTGGACTTAAGCGTTTGATTCCCGCGTTCCACGAGACCTTGGGACTGTGGCCGATAGACAGACCCAAATTTGTGTGTGATGCCAAATCGCTCCTCCACCTTTCGCAGGTGCTGATTGCTGAAGTGGGAACCATTGTCGGAACGGATTTGACGCGGAACCCCATACCTGGGTATGAGTTCAGTTTGTAGCCATTTAATGACTGACCTCGCATCCTCTCTTGCCGTTGGGATTGCCTCTACCCATTTGGAAAACCTATCCACCATCACTAATAGATATCGTTTCCCATTGACCACATTATCCGCCCCCATGTCCGTGTAATCTATGCTAATGTCCTGAAAACATGCATTAGGTACTGGGTATGAGCCCATTGGAGTTTGGTATGGTTTCTTAGGATTGTAGCTACCACAAATGCTGCACTCGTCACAAAATAAGTCTGTCATATCTTTCATGTGAGGGTGCCACCAGATGTGAGACACCTTCTGTAAAGTCCTTAGTTTGCCTTCGTGGGTGGGCCCATGAGCTTCCCGTAGTAGTTCTGGGCATAGATTTGCGGGAGCTACCAATCTGCCGTCATGGCATCTCCACAATCCATCCTGTCCTTTGGTAGCCCCCTTTTGTCCCCAAACTGAATGTTCATATGGTCCTGCCGAGATCTGGAGTTCTTGTATGTGTTGTTCTGTTAGTTCAGTCTGGGGTGGTTGGGTCTGCAGCACCATTTGTCTTGGAGTGTATCCACCAGCTTTCTTGGCTGCTTTGTCAGCTGCATCATTCCCCTCGCTGACTCTATTTTTCAGTTGTTGATGTCCTTTACACTTCATGATGGCCACCTTTTTGGGTAGGGAAACGGATGTAATCAGTTTCTCCATCTGTGTCTTGTGTTTAATTGGAAGGTTCCCTGTGGTGGTGAAGTTGCGCCTCACCCATTGTGGTCCATCCGTATGAACTGCTCCATGGGCATATGCCGAGTCGGTGTAAATATTTACAATTTTTCCTTCAGCTCCTTTCAATGCTTGTGTCAAGCCTATGATTTCAGCCAATTGAGCTGATGCAGGTTGCGGAATGATCGCCGACTCCAGGGTCACGTGTGATCCATCCGGCAGCTGCTGCACCACTGCATATGCTGCTATATTTCCATCTTCTCCTCTGTAACAGCATCCGTCTGTGTACAACCATAGGTCGGGGTTACAGAGTGGTTCATTCCCCAGGTCAGGTCTCAGTTTTAATTCTTGTGCAGCTCGTTCCGCACAGGAATGGGGCAGTCCTTCTTCCGCGTTGAGCGCGTCAGCCATGTTTTTCTCAGTGTTGACAAATGTGATGTGTGATTGTGTGCATTTGTTCTGAATTTTCGTTTTTCTTTCGGCGCTGAATGTGAATTCTTTGCTCATCAGATATGCCGCAATTCCGTGGTGGGTGTGGATTTCCAACGGATGACACATTACCAGGTGGGCGGTTTTTTCAATGGCTTTTGCCACTGCAGCCATATACCTAGAACATGTGGTTTGTCCTACTTCAATGTGGTCCAGTTTCGAGGAGTGATACATCAGCACTCTCCTCTCCCCCTTTTGTTTCTGAAAAAGGATGGATGACGTAAATCCTTCCTTTTCCGAAACATCCAGATGGAATTTGTTTTTGTAGTCAGGTGCGGTTAAAGCTGCGGCCACTGAGAGATCCGTCTTCAAGAGTGAAAACGCCAATGATGCTTCAGGAGTCCATACCAGTGGTGAGTGTAGGTTTCTCGACCCCGCCTCACGCACCATTTCCCTCAAGGGCTCAGTTCTGCCAGTGAAGTCAGGGATGTGTGTGCGGCTGTAACCAGTCAGCCCAAGGAATGACAACATTCCTGACACTGTGATGGGGCGTGGATGATGGAGTATCGAGTCTCTGTGGCTTTTGGAGAGCCCTGCACCTTCCCCAGAGATTTCTCTGCCTAAAAAAAGGACAGTTCTGCGACAGGACTGGACCTTACTCTTCTTGACCTTGTATCCCTTGACTGCAAGGAAGTCTAGTAACGATTTTGTCATCTGTAGACAGAGATCTGAAGTGGGAGCCCCCAACAACAGGTCGTCTACATACTGGATCAGAATCACCCCCTCTGGAATTTTCAGCTCAGCCAGGTGAGTCTTGAGGATATTGTTAAAAATCCCAGGGGAGCATCTGTACCCCATTGGCAAGACGGAGTAAGTAAATTGCTGTCCTTCATAGGTGAATGCAAAAAGTGGTTGGGATGCTTCATCCAAAGGAATGCTGAAAAATGCATTAGCCAAGTCCACGACCGTGAAATACTGGTGACTCGGTGACAAGTTGCTCAAAGTGATGTGAGGGTCAGGGACAGGCAGGTCTATAGGTGCAGTGACGTCATTCACTGCTCGGAAGTCTTGTACCATCCGGTATGTTTCTCCCCCTGCCTTCAGTACTGGTAGAATGGGTGTGTTCCATGGGGAGACAGTTCGATAAATCACCTGAGCCCCTAACAGCCCATAAATGGTTGGCATGATCCCATTGGTTTGTTCAGGCTTTAGACGATACTGAGTTCGGTATATTGGTATCTGGTTTGGATCCAATAGTGTAATGGAGACTGGGGCCACTTGTAGCTTACCAACATCGAAAGGGGTGTGAGTCCATATCTTTTCATCTATGGTAGAGAGCAATGCTTCAGTAGACGGGTGGTCCGTGTATGGCTTGCCATGGTGTCTAGGCAGGGTCAGTCTTTCCGGTAGGCAGTGTTCTTCGGTATCAACTGTCATAAACCTCCACATTTCCTCCGTGATGGCTTTGTGTATCCCCGGTGTTTGGGTTGGTTCCCACTCCAGTGTTGATGCTCGCCTGATCATTTGGCCCAAGCTTCTGGCCTCGAACCCATTACCCACAGCTAGTGTGACATGGGGTGCAGACTCCTCCCCTAGAAGGAACCATGATTTCAGATAAGGTGATAATATTACTGGTGCTGCGACTCCTTCCTGACCGCAGACGATGGTGCAACATCTGATGGATGGAGTGAGGTGCATCATGTTTTCATCCCAATCGTCTGTGTATGGGTTGACATCATCATCCGTTACATTGAGTGTGCAGTGAATCTCAGCCTGTGGGGTCTTGTATGGATGCAGTGCATAGATCTGTTGTTTCAGTTGGTTGAAGTGAAATTGGATTGCTGGAGTCCCTGGGCCTGTGTCCACACATTTCAGCCAATAGATTTCTTGTGTTGCCGACAGAACAGGGGATGGGATGAGGGGTAACATTAACATCCTGACAGGACGAGCAGGAGTGGAGGTAATGGGATCAATAGAAACCTCTACCCCCTTCTCAGTCAGATAGATGGAACATTTCAGCTTGCACAAGAGATCTCTCCCAAGGAGGTTGATTGGGCAATTTGGACAGTATAAGAACTGATGCCTCAGGTTTGATTGGCCCCATGTAAAGAGCAACGGAACGGTTTTGTTTTGTGCTTCGGGTGCCCCAGATACCCCCACCACCTGTATTGATTCCGAAGAGAGTGGTTGACGGGTTCTTATAGCAGAGTACGTACATCCAGTATCTACCAGGAATTCGTGGGTCACTCCTTCCACCTCACACATCACGGTGGGTTCTGTGTGAAGGGGAAAAACCTGACCCTCCCTCCCGTCCGGTGGTGGTGGGCATCTTCAGGACCAAGGGGCATAGTCGTGCGACATGCCCTGGAACGGAGGTGGTGGTTGCTGATTTGGGTCTGGAGCAGGGTGGTTGTATGCAGGTTGAAGGGGAACACGTGGTTGATACATCATTGGGCGGACTCCTCTTCCTCTTGGGGAGTATCCTCTTCCCCTGTTCGCCATCCAGTGGTTTTGGGCCGCTGTCATTGGATATGGGCATTGTCGAGCCATATGTCCACCCTGCTTACAGTTATAACAGCTCGCCCATGGTGCAGTGTGACGTAGTTGCTGTCCCCCCGGCAACTGATAGCCTTGTGTAGGTGGTAGATAGTGTGGAGGTGGCGCCATGAGATGGGGCGTCTCCCGGTGTTGAAGAGGCAGGGAAATTCCCTGTGTGGGAGGGTGTTGTTTCTGTATCATTTGGGAAACAGTTTTCTCAATGATTTGTGTGATATCAGGAGGTTCCTCCGACATCATCTGTTTCTTGGGTTTCTCCCCCTTTTGGGCTTCTTTTATCTGAAGTTTCAGAAGTTGTACCTGTAGGGACTGAACTTGTGTATCCGCTCCACCCTTTTCCTTGTTAAATTGGGTGATGTGGTGATGCACATGGGAGTTAAACTGAGCTAACGGTAGCGCCATCAGCCCCACTGTGCCCCTTAGTTTTATACAAACTTCATTCTGGGTTCCGTTCACCACCATTTCCTTCCACATGCTGAGTGTGGTAGCAGTGTGATCATATGGGTCTTCATGAACGGTTCTCCATGTTGTCTTTGCTCTATCCAGGTAGGCTGCTGGTTGTTCCCCTGGATTGATGGTGAACGATGACAGGGTTGAGTGGTTTCGTTCGGTAGGGTATGCTCTTCTCAACTCAGCCCATAACTGAGTTCGGAATCGTTCTAGACCTAGTGCAGCTGGGCCCGTGGCCAGATCTGCGTCTCTTATGAGAGCCATCATGGTAGTATGGTCTGTAGCTCTGGCCAACAGGGCCTTCATGTCTCCCAGACAGAGGCGTAGGCCAGAGGTAAGAGTCTGTAGTTGGAGGAGCCATACAGAGGCACCCCCATGCAGACTGGGCAACTGTGCCATTAAAGTGGTGAGGTCTGTCATTTTCCAGGGTTGGTACTCTTCATATTCTCCACCAGGAGTGGGCCTTAACGGCATTTGGAAACCTGTCCTTTCAGTCTCTCCATGTAGGGGATCCCAGTCCGCTCTGGATGAGACTCCCCTGCTTCTTAGTTCTGAGAGCCTTACGGACTGTCTGACAGGTTCGATCAGGTCCGTCACTTTTCCTAGCATCACCCCTTCCACATGGAATGTGCCCCCTCCTTGTTTCGCTTCATCTATCATAGTTCTGGCTTTGGCTAGTGAGTTCCGGGTGTCCCGATCCATTTCCTCCTCATCCAGTCCAGATTTATTTTCGCTTTCATCGTCGTTACTGGGGTGTTCTCTTGATGAAGCCCTGACGGAACATTTTCCTTGTGACACCCACGACCCTTGATCATCTTCTTTACCTCTGCGTCCGTACCACTCTGTGTTCGGAGTGGAGGAGAACTGAATAAGATCGTGGCCTTCTCTCTTTAGGAGGCCCGTTTGTGATTCACCTTCCCTTCCTTGTGGGTGGTTCAGCAGGGACCCACCTGGGCCTTGTAGTGCTGTGGGGCTTGAGCAATCGGGCCTTTCTTCACAGACGAGGTGGCCTTCTTGAATCCCCACAGTCATGTTCCCTTTTAGCTGTCCTCCCTGCACCATGAAGACCGGGGCCTGTATTGCTGCTGGTGTGGTGTGGGTTTTAAATGGGTTGTATGCAAATGGATTTTGTGAATAGGGAGGTGGCACTTCACTCTTCTCTTCCTGTGGCAGTGGCGGGTATAGAGAGAGCGGGGCCGATGGGGTGGTCACGGTTGGCGGTGGTGTGTTGTGGTCGTTGTTTGTGCCTTCTCTTACGTCATCTGAGGCCCCAGCAAGCACCCCCATCATATCAGGTTTCTTTTGTGGGCGTGTCCTTTTTGTCTCCTCTATTGCCCACGTCCCTATTCTCAGCTCCGCCTCCGCTCTCTCTCTCTCCTTTGTTCCTTCCTTCTTGAAAAAATGGCTGCTATTTTTTTTTTTCTCACTCTCTCTCCCGTGCCTGACTGCCTCCTCTAATTCTCTTTCCATAGTGCTGAGTTGTTCCCTGGATGGGGCAACTCCACTAATGTAACCTGCCTGGGTCCATCTTAGCCTAATTTCCCCCCATATCTTCTTTATTGTTTTATATTCCTGTTTTCCTCCCGCCCTTTCCTGTATTTTCTGATCTAAATATTCATTGAATTTGAGTTTGGGAACGGTAGTTGAAGCCATATTGTCGATTCACTGTGTCTGGGTCCGATAAAAATTATGTAAAACAATTTAAAAAATTAACAATAATAAAAATAAAAATAATTTTTATTTTTATTTTTTTTTAATAAAAAATAAAAATAATAATATAAAATAAAATAAAACAATTAAACGTGCTAACACGACATTGCGCTATGGCCCTCAGCAACTATGTGCACTTAGCCCGTCACTTGGTCGAAACCAGCGATGTATCCCTGGTGCCCACACAGACTTATCTCTCGTGTCTCACCCTCGTGCACACAGTTTTGTAGAATTGCTGTACTATAATATCGCAAAGGGATATTCGCGAGATAATTATGCGTCTAGGGTATTTTACTGGAGTAATTTTACAGGTTCACACATTTCTACTGCCTGGCGAAATGTTAGTGTCCCAAACGCCTACTTTTGGGTCAATGTCAATGCATTCAGATGCCTTCTATAATATTTGTCAAATTAATTCTAGGCAACCCCAACAGCACAAAGAGAACAGAAATCAATTCGTTACACGGCACGGCGGCCGCACAGCCCCGCCCAAACTTTTGACTCCGCGGTCAAACTTAGAGCCGGTGGTCAGTATCCCTCGGTCTCATGGAACGGTGAATCAGTGACATTAATCTGGAGAGATCAGGTTTAATTCCTTCACTCCTAGTCCAATTATTTAGCTTGTTAACTGTTGCTCCTAGTGGGATGCTACCCCACTAGTTACAGTCTTAAATATACGTCTCGATCAATTAACAAAACATTTCATCATCTCATTCATATTTCATTTCACTGAGTTATCGAATCCCTCACCGTAACACCTAAACGATTGCCAAATCGAAAATTGCCAGCCTATTTGGACCCGATTAAAACAGTGCATCACATTACATCAAATTCCGTTATCAAATCCTTCACCGTAACACCTAGTCGATTTACATATCCACTACTGCCAGCCTATTTGGATTAAATCTTAAACAATATATCACATCATATCACATTCTGTCCTCCAATTCCTCACCACGACACCCAGTAATTTTATTACCGTTGCGGGACTATTTGAATCAGATTTGAACAATATATTTACACAGATATCACTATGCAAATGCCTTTGGTTATCGGAACAATTTTCATAAATTTAACGGCAATTCATACTCACGCACTCAGTACTTCTGACCATAATTTGGATATTGATTATACTATAATATGCAGAATTAGATTAAACCGGTTCTGCTTACCTTATAATGTCGAGCTCTTTGGTCAGTTTCCTGAGGCGAGTTGAATCCCCGATGGCTCCTGTAGACAGGTCGCCCGTCCTTCTAGAATCTGTCGTCAACTTGTCTTTTCTCTCATCAAATCTATGGACCGAATTCATGGATTTCTACCATCCTCTAGCTACCATTTTGTTCATGAATTAATTATAGGAGAGACAAGAACAAGATGAGACTCTGGACAAGGCGGATACGGTATATTTGAGGCCTTTTAATCTAGCATAGTGATATTTGGCAAACGTGCAGCACGGCTCTCATCGTCCACTCTTAGGGAGGTTTCGGAAAAAGAGAACGTAACACATATTTGGGCAGTACATTTATACATTGAAATGACGTAGGTAGATTCTAGTAGTCCTGGCTCCTGGTTGGTTGTTCGTAGGTGATAGACAGTCCTCTCCAGCCTGTTGTCGGTATCTCATTGGTTCTGGACAGAGTTCTTTGTCTTTGTAGCCCATCCCAAAGGGTTTGGAGCAGTGTATATTCGTGGGTTATCCGTGTGTTTAACAACAGTCCGTGAATGCGTCATTACATGTTTTAATATGTTATTACAACAGTGGCAAGCCTGTTCGAAATTCCAAGCGGATGGTTGTTTGCGAAGTAAGTTGGTGCTTCGGCAGAGAAAATAATCACCTAACGTGGGGCTCGAACCCACGACCCTGAGATTAAGAGTCTCATGCTCTACCGACTGAGCTAGCCAGGTGCCTCAATAGTATTTTTGACTTGGTACGAATATCGTACAGCCCAGTTTCTGTAAAATATGGTGATCAGTGAGTGTTGTTGATGGATCCTGTGGTGCAATCTGTTAGCGTGTTGTACTTAAACAGCAGTATACAGCAATTAGATGACAAGGTTATGAGTTCAAGCCCCTAGGAGCAAGTATTGTTCTTGAAGCCTCTGCCTGTCTATTTCTTGTCCGGAAAATGATAATTTATTCAAGCCATTTAGGAGTACAATTCATTGGTAATAGGTATGTCATTCAGATGACAGGTCAGAGTGCAGGCAGAGATAGAATACAAATTCATAGCCTTCTGTATCACCAACCATGCAGAGTGGCACGCCTGTTCGAAATTCCAAGCGGATGGTTGTTTGCGAAGTAAGTTGGTGCTTCGGCAGAGAAAATAATCACCTAACGTGGGGCTCGAACCCACGACCCTGAGATTAAGAGTCTCATGCTCTACCGACTGAGCTAGCCAGGTACCTGAATAGTATTTTTGACTTGGTACGAATATCGTACAGCCCAGTTTCTGCAAAATATGGTGATCAGTGAGTGTTGTTGATGGATCCTGTGGTGCAATCTGTTAGCGTGTTGTACTTATACAGCAGTATAAAGCAATTAGATGACAAGGTTATGAGTTCAAGCCCCACCAGGAGCAAGTATTCTTCTTGCCTGTCTATTTCTTGTCCGGAAAATGATAATTTATTCAAGCCATTTAGGAGTACAATTCATTGGTAATAGGTATGTCATTCAGATGACAGGTCAGAGTGCAGGCAGAGATAGAATACAAATTCATAGCCTTCTGTATCACCAACCATGCAGAGTGGCAAGCCTGTTCGAAATTCCAAGCGGATGGTTGTTTGCGAAGTAAGTTGGTGCTTCGGCAGAGAAAATAATCACCTAACGTGGGGCTCGAACCCACGACCCTGAGATTAAGAGTCTCATGCTCTACCGACTGAGCTAGCCAGGTGCCTCAATAGTATTTTTGACTTGGTACGAATATCGTACAGCCCAGTTTCTGTAAAATATGGTGATCAGTGAGTGTTGTTGATGGATCCTGTGGTGCAATCTGTTAGCGTGTTGTACTTAAACAGCAGTATACAGCAATTAGATGACAAGGTTATGAGTTCAAGCCCCTAGGAGCAAGTATTGTTCTTGAAGCCTCTGCCTGTCTATTTCTTGTCCGGAAAATGATAATTTATTCAAGCCATTTAGGAGTACAATTCATTGGTAATAGGTATGTCATTCAGATGACAGGTCAGAGTGCAGGCAGAGATAGAATACAAATTCATAGCCTTCTGTATCACCAACCATGCAGAGTGGCAAGCCTGTTCGAAATTCCAAGCGGATGGTTGTTTGCGAAGTAAGTTGGTGCTTCGGCAGAGAAAATAATCACCTAACGTGGGGCTCGAACCCACGACCCTGAGATTAAGAGTCTCATGCTCTACCGACTGAGCTAGCCAGGTGCCTCAATAGTATTTTTGACTTGGTACGAATATCGTACAGCCCAGTTTCTGTAAAATATGGTGATCAGTGAGTGTTGTTGATGGATCCTGTGGTGCAATCTGTTAGCGTGTTGTACTTAAACAGCAGTATACAGCAATTAGATGACAAGGTTATGAGTTCAAGCCCCTAGGAGCAAGTATTGTTCTTGAAGCCTCTGCCTGTCTATTTCTTGTCCGGAAAATGATAATTTATTCAAGCCATTTAGGAGTACAATTCATTGGTAATAGGTATGTCATTCAGATGACAGGTCAGAGTGCAGGCAGAGATAGAATACAAATTCATAGCCTTCTGTATCACCAACCATGCAGAGTGGCAAGCCTGTTCGAAATTCCAAGCGGATGGTTGTTTGCGAAGTAAGTTGGTGCTTCGGCAGAGAAAATAATCACCTAACGTGGGGCTCGAACCCACGACCCTGAGATTAAGAGTCTCATGCTCTACCGACTGAGCTAGCCAGGTACCTGAATAGTATTTTTGACTTGGTACGAATATCGTACAGCCCAGTTTCTGCAAAATATGGTGATCAGTGAGTGTTGTTGATGGATCCTGTGGTGCAATCTGTTAGCGTGTTGTACTTATACAGCAGTATAAAGCAATTAGATGACAAGGTTATGAGTTCAAGCCCCACCAGGAGCAAGTATTCTTCTTGCCTGTCTATTTCTTGTCCGGAAAATGATAATTTATTCAAGCCATTTAGGAGTACAATTCATTGGTAATAGGTATGTCATTCAGATGACAGGTCAGAAAGAAGGCAGAGATAGAATACAAATTCATAGCCTTCTGTATCACCAACTATGCAGGGAGGCAAGCCTGCTCGAAATTCCAAGCGGATGGTTGTTTGCGAAGTGAGTTGGTGCTTCGGCAGAGAAAATAATCACCTAACGTGGGGCTCGAACCCACGACCCTGAGATTAAGAGTCTCATGCTCTACCGACTGAGCTAGCCAGGTGCCTCAATAGTATTTTTGACTTGGTACGAATATCGTACAGCCCAGTTTCTGTAAAATATGGTGATCAGTGAGTGTTGTTGATGGATCCTGTGGTGCAATCTGTTAGCGTGTTGTACTTAAACAGCAGTATACAGCAATTAGATGACAAGGTTATGAGTTCAAGCCCCTAGGAGCAAGTATTGTTCTTGAAGCCTCTGCCTGTCTATTTCTTGTCCGGAAAATGATAATTTATTCAAGCCATTTAGGAGTACAATTCATTGGTAATAGGTATGTCATTCAGATGACAGGTCAGAGTGCAGGCAGAGATAGAATACAAATTCATAGCCTTCTGTATCACCAACCATGCAGAGTGGCAAGCCTGTTCGAAATTCCAAGCGGATGGTTGTTTGCGAAGTAAGTTGGTGCTTCGGCAGAGAAAATAATCACCTAACGTGGGGCTCGAACCCACGACCCTGAGATTAAGAGTCTCATGCTCTACCGACTGAGCTAGCCAGGTACCTGAATAGTATTTTTGACTTGGTACGAATATCGTACAGCCCAGTTTCTGCAAAATATGGTGATCAGTGAGTGTTGTTGATGGATCCTGTGGTGCAATCTGTTAGCGTGTTGTACTTATACAGCAGTATAAAGCAATTAGATGACAAGGTTATGAGTTCAAGCCCCACCAGGAGCAAGTATTCTTCTTGCCTGTCTATTTCTTGTCCGGAAAATGATAATTTATTCAAGCCATTTAGGAGTACAATTCATTGGTAATAGGTATGTCATTCAGATGACAGGTCAGAAAGAAGGCAGAGATAGAATACAAATTCATAGCCTTCTGTATCACCAACTATGCAGGGAGGCAAGCCTGCTCGAAATTCCAAGCGAATGGTTGTTTGCGAAGTGAGTTGGTGCTTCGGCAGAGAAAATAATCACCTAACGTGGGGCTCACGACCCTGAGATTAAGAGTCTCATGCTCTACCGACTGAGCTAGCCAGGTACCTCAATGGTGATCTTGACTTGGTTTGAATATCGTACATCCCAGTTTCTGCAAAATATGGTGATCAGTGAGTGTTGTTGATGGATCCTGTGGTGCAATCTGTTAGCGTGTTGTACTTATACAGCAGTATAAAGCAATTAGATGACAAGGTTATGAGTTCAAGCCCCACCAGGAGCAAGTATTCTTCTTGCCTGTCTATTTCTTGTCCGGAAAATGATAATTTATTCAAGCCATTTAGGAGTACAATTCATTGGTAATAGGTATGTCATTGAGATGACAGGTCAGAGTGCAGGCAGAGATAGAATACAAATTCATCGCCTTCTGTATCACCAACTATGCAGGGAGGCAAGCCTGCTCGAAATTCCAAGCGGATGGTTGTTTGCGAAGTGAGTTGGTGCTTCGGCAGAGAAAATAATCACCTAATGTGGGGCTCGAACCCACGACCCTGAGATTAAGAGTCTCATGCTCTACCGACTGAGCTAGCCAGGTGCCTCAATAGTATTTTTGACTTGGTACGAATATCGTACAGCCCAGTTTCTGTAAAATATGGTGATCAGTGAGTGTTGTTGATGGATCCTGTGGTGCAATCTGTTAGCGTGTTGTACTTAAACAGCAGTATACAGCAATTAGATGACAAGGTTATGAGTTCAAGCCCCTAGGAGCAAGTATTGTTCTTGAAGCCTCTGCCTGTCTATTTCTTGTCCGGAAAATGATAATTTATTCAAGCCATTTAGGAGTACAATTCATTGGTAATAGGTATGTCATTCAGATGACAGGTCAGAGTGCAGGCAGAGATAGAATACAAATTCATAGCCTTCTGTATCACCAACCATGCAGAGTGGCAAGCCTGTTCGAAATTCCAAGCGGATGGTTGTTTGCGAAGTAAGTTGGTGCTTCGGCAGAGAAAATAATCACCTAACGTGGGGCTCGAACCCACGACCCTGAGATTAAGAGTCTCATGCTCTACCGACTGAGCTAGCCAGGTGCCTCAATAGTATTTTTGACTTGGTACGAATATCGTACAGCCCAGTTTCTGCAAAATATGGTGATCAGTGAGTGTTGTTGATGGATCCTGTGGTGCAATCTGTTAGCGTGTTGTACTTATACAGCAGTATAAAGCAATTAGATGACAAGGTTATGAGTTCAAGCCCCACCAGGAGCAAGTATTCTTCTTGCCTGTCTATTTCTTGTCCGGAAAATGATAATTTATTCAAGCCATTTAGGAGTACAATTCATTGGTAATAGGTATGTCATTCAGATGACAGGTCAGAAAGAAGGCAGAGATAGAATACAAATTCATAGCCTTCTGTATCACCAACTATGCAGGGAGGCAAGCCTGCTCGAAATTCCAAGCGGATGGTTGTTTGCGAAGTGAGTTGGTGCTTCGGCAGAGAAAATAATCACCTAACGTGGGGCTCGAACCCACGACCCTGAGATTAAGAGTCTCATGCTCTACCGACTGAGCTAGCCAGGTGCCTCAATAGTATTTTTGACTTGGTACGAATATCGTACAGCCCAGTTTCTGTAAAATATGGTGATCAGTGAGTGTTGTTGATGGATCCTGTGGTGCAATCTGTTAGCGTGTTGTACTTAAACAGCAGTATACAGCAATTAGATGACAAGGTTATGAGTTCAAGCCCCTAGGAGCAAGTATTGTTCTTGAAGCCTCTGCCTGTCTATTTCTTGTCCGGAAAATGATAATTTATTCAAGCCATTTAGGAGTACAATTCATTGGTAATAGGTATGTCATTCAGATGACAGGTCAGAGTGCAGGCAGAGATAGAATACAAATTCATAGCCTTCTGTATCACCAACCATGCAGAGTGGCAAGCCTGTTCGAAATTCCAAGCGGATGGTTGTTTGCGAAGTAAGTTGGTGCTTCGGCAGAGAAAATAATCACCTAACGTGGGGCTCGAACCCACGACCCTGAGATTAAGAGTCTCATGCTCTACCGACTGAGCTAGCCAGGTGCCTCAATAGTATTTTTGACTTGGTACGAATATCGTACAGCCCAGTTTCTGTAAAATATGGTGATCAGTGAGTGTTGTTGATGGATCCTGTGGTGCAATCTGTTAGCGTGTTGTACTTAAACAGCAGTATACAGCAATTAGATGACAAGGTTATGAGTTCAAGCCCCTAGGAGCAAGTATTGTTCTTGAAGCCTCTGCCTGTCTATTTCTTGTCCGGAAAATGATAATTTATTCAAGCCATTTAGGAGTACAATTCATTGGTAATAGGTATGTCATTCAGATGACAGGTCAGAGTGCAGGCAGAGATAGAATACAAATTCATAGCCTTCTGTATCACCAACCATGCAGAGTGGCAAGCCTGTTCGAAATTCCAAGCGGATGGTTGTTTGCGAAGTAAGTTGGTGCTTCGGCAGAGAAAATAATCACCTAACTTGGGGCTCGAACCCACGACCCTGAGATTAAGAGTCTCATGCTCTACCGACTGAGCTAGCCAGGTACCTGAATAGTATTTTTGACTTGGTACGAATATCGTACAGCCCAGTTTCTGCAAAATATGGTGATCAGTGAGTGTTGTTGATGGATCCTGTGGTGCAATCTGTTAGCGTGTTGTACTTATACAGCAGTATAAAGCAATTAGAGGACAAGGTTATGAGTTCAAGCCCCACCAGGAGCAAGTATTCTTCTTGCCTGTCTATTTCTTGTCCGGAAAATGATAATTTATTCAAGCCATTTAGGAGTACAATTCATTGGTAATAGGTATGTCATTCAGATGACAGGTCAGAAAGAAGGCAGAGATAGAATACAAATTCATAGCCTTCTGTATCACCAACTATGCAGGGAGGCAAGCCTGCTCGAAATTCCAAGCGGATGGTTGTTTGCGAAGTGAGTTGGTGCTTCGGCAGAGAAAATAATCACCTAACGTGGGGCTCGAACCCACGACCCTGAGATTAAGAGTCTCATGCTCTACCGACTGAGCTAGCCAGGTGCCTCAATAGTATTTTTGACTTGGTACGAATATCGTACAGCCCAGTTTCTGTAAAATATGGTGATCAGTGAGTGTTGTTGATGGATCCTGTGGTGCAATCTGTTAGCGTGTTGTACTTAAACAGCAGTATACAGCAATTAGATGACAAGGTTATGAGTTCAAGCCCCTAGGAGCAAGTATTGTTCTTGAAGCCTCTGCCTGTCTATTTCTTGTCCGGAAAATGATAATTTATTCAAGCCATTTAGGAGTACAATTCATTGGTAATAGGTATGTCATTGAGATGACAGGTCAGAGTGCAGGCAGAGATAGAATACAAATTCATAGCCTTCTGTATCACCAACCATGCAGAGTGGCAAGCCTGTTCGAAATTCCAAGCGGATGGTTGTTTGCGAAGTAAGTTGGTGCTTCGGCAGAGAAAATAATCACCTAACGTGGGGCTCGAACCCACGACCCTGAGATTAAGAGTCTCATGCTCTACCGACTGAGCTAGCCAGGTGCCTCAATAGTATTTTTGACTTGGTACGAATATCGTACAGCCCAGTTTCTGTAAAATATGGTGATCAGTGAGTGTTGTTGATGGATCCTGTGGTGCAATCTGTTAGCGTGTTGTACTTAAACAGCAGTATACAGCAATTAGATGACAAGGTTATGAGTTCAAGCCCCTAGGAGCAAGTATTGTTCTTGAAGCCTCTGCCTGTCTATTTCTTGTACGGAAAATGATAATTTATTCAAGCCATTTAGGAGTACAATTCATTGGTAATAGGTATGTCATTCAGATGACAGGTCAGAGTGCAGGCAGAGATAGAATACAAATTCATAGCCTTCTGTATCACCAACCATGCAGAGTGGCAAGCCTGTTCGAAATTCCAAGCGGATGGTTGTTTGCGAAGTAAGTTGGTGCTTCGGCAGAGAAAATAATCACCTAACGTGGGGCTCGAACCCACGACCCTGAGATTAAGAGTCTCATGCTCTACCGACTGAGCTAGCCAGGTACCTGAATAGTATTTTTGACTTGGTACGAATATCGTACAGCCCAGTTTCTGCAAAATATGGTGATCAGTGAGTGTTGTTGATGGATCCTGTGGTGCAATCTGTTAGCGTGTTGTACTTATACAGCAGTATAAAGCAATTAGATGACAAGGTTATGAGTTCAAGCCCCACCAGGAGCAAGTATTCTTCTTGCCTGTCTATTTCTTGTCCGGAAAATGATAATTTATTCAAGCCATTTAGGAGTACAATTCATTGGTAATAGGTATGTCATTCAGATGACAGGTCAGAAAGAAGGCAGAGATAGAATACAAATTCATAGCCTTCTGTATCACCAACTATGCAGGGAGGCAAGCCTGCTCGAAATTCCAAGCGGATGGTTGTTTGCGAAGTGAGTTGGTGCTTCGGCAGAGAAAATAATCACCTAACGTGGGGCTCGAACCCACGACCCTGAGATTAAGAGTCTCATGCTCTACCGACTGAGCTAGCCAGGTGCCTCAATAGTATTTTTGACTTGGTACGAATATCGTACAGCCCAGTTTCTGTAAAATATGGTGATCAGTGAGTGTTGTTGATGGATCCTGTGGTGCAATCTGTTAGCGTGTTGTACTTAAACAGCAGTATACAGCAATTAGATGACAAGGTTATGAGTTCAAGCCCCTAGGAGCAAGTATTGTTCTTGAAGCCTCTGCCTGTCTATTTCTTGTCCGGAAAATGATAATTTATTCAAGCCATTTAGGAGTACAATTCATTGGTAATAGGTATGTCATTCAGATGACAGGTCAGAGTGCAGGCAGAGATAGAATACAAATTCATAGCCTTCTGTATCACCAACCATGCAGAGTGGCAAGCCTGTTCGAAATTCCAAGCGGATGGTTGTTTGCGAAGTAAGTTGGTGCTTCGGCAGAGAAAATAATCACCTAACGTGGGGCTCGAACCCACGACCCTGAGATTAAGAGTCTCATGCTCTACCGACTGAGCTAGCCAGGTACCTGAATAGTATTTTTGACTTGGTACGAATATCGTACAGCCCAGTTTCTGCAAAATATGGTGATCAGTGAGTGTTGTTGATGGATCCTGTGGTGCAATCTGTTAGCGTGTTGTACTTATACAGCAGTATAAAGCAATTAGATGACAAGGTTATGAGTTCAAGCCCCACCAGGAGCAAGTATTCTTCTTGCCTGTCTATTTCTTGTCCGGAAAATGATAATTTATTCAAGCCATTTAGGAGTACAATTCATTGGTAATAGGTATGTCATTCAGATGACAGGTCAGAAAGAAGGCAGAGATAGAATACAAATTCATAGCCTTCTGTATCACCAACTATGCAGGGAGGCAAGCCTGCTCGAAATTCCAAGCGAATGGTTGTTTGCGAAGTGAGTTGGTGCTTCGGCAGAGAAAATAATCACCTAACGTGGGGCTCGAACCACGACCCTGAGATTAAGAGTCTCATGCTCTACCGACTGAGCTAGCCAGGTACCTCAATGGTGATCTTGACTTGGTTTGAATATCGTACATCCCAGTTTCTGCAAAATATGGTGATCAGTGAGTGTTGTTGATGGATCCTGTGGTGCAATCTGTTAGCGTGTTGTACTTATACAGCAGTATAAAGCAATTAGATGACAAGGTTATGAGTTCAAGCCCACCAGGAGCAAGTATTCTTCTTGCCTGTCTATTTCTTGTCCGGAAAATGATAATTTATTCAAGCCATTTAGGAGTACAATTCATTGGTAATAGGTATGTCATTGAGATGACAGGTCAGAGTGCAGGCAGAGATAGAATACAAATTCATAGCCTTCTGTATCACCAACTATGCAGGGAGGCAAGCCTGCTCGAAATTCCAAGCGGATGGTTGTTTGCGAAGTGAGTTGGTGCTTCGGCAGAGAAAATAATCACCTAATGTGGGGCTCGAACCCACGACCCTGAGATTAAGAGTCTCATGCTCTACCGACTGAGCTAGCCAGGTGCCTCAATAGTATTTTTGACTTGGTACGAATATCGTACAGCCCAGTTTCTGTAAAATATGGTGATCAGTGAGTGTTGTTGATGGATCCTGTGGTGCAATCTGTTAGCGTGTTGTACTTAAACAGCAGTATACAGCAATTAGATGACAAGGTTATGAGTTCAAGCCCCTAGGAGCAAGTATTGTTCTTGAAGCCTCTGCCTGTCTATTTCTTGTCCGGAAAATGATAATTTATTCAAGCCATTTAGGAGTACAATTCATTGGTAATAGGTATGTCATTCAGATGACAGGTCAGAGTGCAGGCAGAGATAGAATACAAATTCATAGCCTTCTGTATCACCAACCATGCAGAGTGGCAAGCCTGTTCGAAATTCCAAGCGGATGGTTGTTTGCGAAGTAAGTTGGTGCTTCGGCAGAGAAAATAATCACCTAACGTGGGGCTCGAACCCACGACCCTGAGATTAAGAGTCTCATGCTCTACCGACTGAGCTAGCCAGGTGCCTCAATAGTATTTTTGACTTGGTACGAATATCGTACAGCCCAGTTTCTGCAAAATATGGTGATCAGTGAGTGTTGTTGATGGATCCTGTGGTGCAATCTGTTAGCGTGTTGTACTTATACAGCAGTATAAAGCAATTAGATGACAAGGTTATGAGTTCAAGCCCCACCAGGAGCAAGTATTCTTCTTGCCTGTCTATTTCTTGTCCGGAAAATGATAATTTATTCAAGCCATTTAGGAGTACAATTCATTGGTAATAGGTATGTCATTCAGATGACAGGTCAGAAAGAAGGCAGAGATAGAATACAAATTCATAGCCTTCTGTATCACCAACTATGCAGGGAGGCAAGCCTGCTCGAAATTCCAAGCGGATGGTTGTTTGCGAAGTGAGTTGGTGCTTCGGCAGAGAAAATAATCACCTAACGTGGGGCTCGAACCCACGACCCTGAGATTAAGAGTCTCATGCTCTACCGACTGAGCTAGCCAGGTGCCTCAATAGTATTTTTGACTTGGTACGAATATCGTACAGCCCAGTTTCTGTAAAATATGGTGATCAGTGAGTGTTGTTGATGGATCCTGTGGTGCAATCTGTTAGCGTGTTGTACTTAAACAGCAGTATACAGCAATTAGATGACAAGGTTATGAGTTCAAGCCCCTAGGAGCAAGTATTGTTCTTGAAGCCTCTGCCTGTCTATTTCTTGTCCGGAAAATGATAATTTATTCAAGCCATTTAGGAGTACAATTCATTGGTAATAGGTATGTCATTCAGATGACAGGTCAGAGTGCAGGCAGAGATAGAATACAAATTCATAGCCTTCTGTATCACCAACCATGCAGAGTGGCAAGCCTGTTCGAAATTCCAAGCGGATGGTTGTTTGCGAAGTAAGTTGGTGCTTCGGCAGAGAAAATAATCACCTAACGTGGGGCTCGAACCCACGACCCTGAGATTAAGAGTCTCATGCTCTACCGACTGAGCTAGCCAGGTGCCTCAATAGTATTTTTGACTTGGTACGAATATCGTACAGCCCAGTTTCTGTAAAATATGGTGATCAGTGAGTGTTGTTGATGGATCCTGTGGTGCAATCTGTTAGCGTGTTGTACTTAAACAGCAGTATACAGCAATTAGATGACAAGGTTATGAGTTCAAGCCCCTAGGAGCAAGTATTGTTCTTGAAGCCTCTGCCTGTCTATTTCTTGTCCGGAAAATGATAATTTATTCAAGCCATTTAGGAGTACAATTCATTGGTAATAGGTATGTCATTCAGATGACAGGTCAGAGTGCAGGCAGAGATAGAATACAAATTCATAGCCTTCTGTATCACCAACCATGCAGAGTGGCAAGCCTGTTCGAAATTCCAAGCGGATGGTTGTTTGCGAAGTAAGTTGGTGCTTCGGCAGAGAAAATAATCACCTAACTTGGGGCTCGAACCCACGACCCTGAGATTAAGAGTCTCATGCTCTACCGACTGAGCTAGCCAGGTACCTGAATAGTATTTTTGACTTGGTACGAATATCGTACAGCCCAGTTTCTGCAAAATATGGTGATCAGTGAGTGTTGTTGATGGATCCTGTGGTGCAATCTGTTAGCGTGTTGTACTTATACAGCAGTATAAAGCAATTAGAGGACAAGGTTATGAGTTCAAGCCCCACCAGGAGCAAGTATTCTTCTTGCCTGTCTATTTCTTGTCCGGAAAATGATAATTTATTCAAGCCATTTAGGAGTACAATTCATTGGTAATAGGTATGTCATTCAGATGACAGGTCAGAAAGAAGGCAGAGATAGAATACAAATTCATAGCCTTCTGTATCACCAACTATGCAGGGAGGCAAGCCTGCTCGAAATTCCAAGCGGATGGTTGTTTGCGAAGTGAGTTGGTGCTTCGGCAGAGAAAATAATCACCTAACGTGGGGCTCGAACCCACGACCCTGAGATTAAGAGTCTCATGCTCTACCGACTGAGCTAGCCAGGTGCCTCAATAGTATTTTTGACTTGGTACGAATATCGTACAGCCCAGTTTCTGTAAAATATGGTGATCAGTGAGTGTTGTTGATGGATCCTGTGGTGCAATCTGTTAGCGTGTTGTACTTAAACAGCAGTATACAGCAATTAGATGACAAGGTTATGAGTTCAAGCCCCTAGGAGCAAGTATTGTTCTTGAAGCCTCTGCCTGTCTATTTCTTGTCCGGAAAATGATAATTTATTCAAGCCATTTAGGAGTACAATTCATTGGTAATAGGTATGTCATTGAGATGACAGGTCAGAGTGCAGGCAGAGATAGAATACAAATTCATAGCCTTCTGTATCACCAACCATGCAGAGTGGCAAGCCTGTTCGAAATTCCAAGCGGATGGTTGTTTGCGAAGTAAGTTGGTGCTTCGGCAGAGAAAATAATCACCTAACGTGGGGCTCGAACCCACGACCCTGAGATTAAGAGTCTCATGCTCTACCGACTGAGCTAGCCAGGTGCCTCAATAGTATTTTTGACTTGGTACGAATATCGTACAGCCCAGTTTCTGTAAAATATGGTGATCAGTGAGTGTTGTTGATGGATCCTGTGGTGCAATCTGTTAGCGTGTTGTACTTAAACAGCAGTATACAGCAATTAGATGACAAGGTTATGAGTTCAAGCCCCTAGGAGCAAGTATTGTTCTTGAAGCCTCTGCCTGTCTATTTCTTGTCCGGAAAATGATAATTTATTCAAGCCATTTAGGAGTACAATTCATTGGTAATAGGTATGTCATTCAGATGACAGGTCAGAGTGCAGGCAGAGATAGAATACAAATTCATAGCCTTCTGTATCACCAACCATGCAGAGTGGCAAGCCTGTTCGAAATTCCAAGCGGATGGTTGTTTGCGAAGTAAGTTGGTGCTTCGGCAGAGAAAATAATCACCTAACGTGGGGCTCGAACCCACGACCCTGAGATTAAGAGTCTCATGCTCTACCGACTGAGCTAGCCAGGTACCTGAATAGTATTTTTGACTTGGTACGAATATCGTACAGCCCAGTTTCTGCAAAATATGGTGATCAGTGAGTGTTGTTGATGGATCCTGTGGTGCAATCTGTTAGCGTGTTGTACTTATACAGCAGTATAAAGCAATTAGATGACAAGGTTATGAGTTCAAGCCCCACCAGGAGCAAGTATTCTTCTTGCCTGTCTATTTCTTGTCCGGAAAATGATAATTTATTCAAGCCATTTAGGAGTACAATTCATTGGTAATAGGTATGTCATTCAGATGACAGGTCAGAGTGCAGGCAGAGATAGAATACAAATTCATAGCCTTCTGTATCACCAACCATGCAGAGTGGCAAGCCTGTTCGAAATTCCAAGCGGATGGTTGTTTGCGAAGTAAGTTGGTGCTTCGGCAGAGAAAATACTCACCTAACTTGGGGCTCGAACCCACGACCCTGAGATTAAGAGTCTCATGCTCTACCGACTGAGCTAGCCAGGTACCTGAATAGTATTTTTGACTTGGTACGAATATCGTACAGCCCAGTTTCTGCAAAATATGGTGATCAGTGAGTGTTGTTGATGGATCCTGTGGTGCAATCTGTTAGCGTGTTGTACTTATACAGCAGTATAAAGCAATTAGATGACAAGGTTATGAGTTCAAGCCCCACCAGGAGCAAGTATTCTTCTTGCCTGTCTATTTCTTGTCCGGAAAATGATAATTTATTCAAGCCATTTAGGAGTACAATTCATTGGTAATAGGAATGTCATTCAGATGACAGGTCAGAAAGAAGGCAGAGATAGAATACAAATTCATAGCCTTCTGTATCACCAACTATGCAGGGAGGCAAGCCTGCTCGAAATTCCAAGCGGATGGTTGTTTGCGAAGTGAGTTGGTGCTTCGGCAGAGAAAATAATCACCTAACGTGGGGCTCGAACCCACGACCCTGAGATTAAGAGTCTCATGCTCTACCGACTGAGCTAGCCAGGTACCTCAATGGTGATCTTGACTTGGTTACGAATATCGTACATCCCAGTTTCTGCAAAATATGGTGATCAGTGAGTGTTGTTGATGGATCCTGTGGTGCAATCTGTTAGCGTGTTGTACTTAAACAGCAGTATACAGCAATTAGATGACAAGGTTATGAGTTCAAGCCCCTAGGAGCAAGTATTGTTCTTGAAGCCTCTGCCTGTCTATTTCTTGTCCGGAAAATGATAATTTATTCAAGCCATTTAGGAGTACAATTCATTGGTAATAGGTATGTCATTGAGATGACAGGTCAGAGTGCAGGCAGAGATAGAATACAAATTCATAGCCTTCTGTATCACCAACCATGCAGAGTGGCAAGCCTGTTCGAAATTCCAAGCGGATGGTTGTTTGCGAAGTAAGTTGGTGCTTCGGCAGAGAAAATAATCACCTAACGTGGGGCTCGAACCCACGACCCTGAGATTAAGAGTCTCATGCTCTACCGACTGAGCTAGCCAGGTGCCTCAATAGTATTTTTGACTTGGTACGAATATCGTACAGCCCAGTTTCTGTAAAATATGGTGATCAGTGAGTGTTGTTGATGGATCCTGTGGTGCAATCTGTTAGCGTGTTGTACTTAAACAGCAGTATACAGCAATTAGATGACAAGGTTATGAGTTCAAGCCCCTAGGAGCAAGTATTGTTCTTGAAGCCTCTGCCTGTCTATTTCTTGTCCGGAAAATGATAATTTATTCAAGCCATTTAGGAGTACAATTCATTGGTAATAGGTATGTCATTCAGATGACAGGTCAGAGTGCAGGCAGAGATAGAATACAAATTCATAGCCTTCTGTATCACCAACCATGCAGAGTGGCAAGCCTGTTCGAAATTCCAAGCGGATGGTTGTTTGCGAAGTAAGTTGGTGCTTCGGCAGAGAAAATAATCACCTAACGTGGGGCTCGAACCCACGACCCTGAGATTAAGAGTCTCATGCTCTACCGACTGAGCTAGCCAGGTACCTGAATAGTATTTTTGACTTGGTACGAATATCGTACAGCCCAGTTTCTGCAAAATATGGTGATCAGTGAGTGTTGTTGATGGATCCTGTGGTGCAATCTGTTAGCGTGTTGTACTTATACAGCAGTATAAAGCAATTAGATGACAAGGTTATGAGTTCAAGCCCCACCAGGAGCAAGTATTCTTCTTGCCTGTCTATTTCTTGTCCGGAAAATGATAATTTATTCAAGCCATTTAGGAGTACAATTCATTGGTAATAGGTATGTCATTCAGATGACAGGTCAGAGTGCAGGCAGAGATAGAATACAAATTCATAGCCTTCTGTATCACCAACCATGCAGAGTGGCAAGCCTGTTCGAAATTCCAAGCGGATGGTTGTTTGCGAAGTAAGTTGGTGCTTCGGCAGAGAAAATAATCACCTAACTTGGGGCTCGAACCCACGACCCTGAGATTAAGAGTCTCATGCTCTACCGACTGAGCTAGCCAGGTACCTGAATAGTATTTTTGACTTGGTACGAATATCGTACAGCCCAGTTTCTGCAAAATATGGTGATCAGTGAGTGTTGTTGATGGATCCTGTGGTGCAATCTGTTAGCGTGTTGTACTTATACAGCAGTATAAAGCAATTAGATGACAAGGTTATGAGTTCAAGCCCCACCAGGAGCAAGTATTCTTCTTGCCTGTCTATTTCTTGTCCGGAAAATGATAATTTATTCAAGCCATTTAGGAGTACAATTCATTGGTAATAGGTATGTCATTCAGATGACAGGTCAGAAAGAAGGCAGAGATAGAATACAAATTCATAGCCTTCTGTATCACCAACTATGCAGGGAGGCAAGCCTGCTCGAAATTCCAAGCGGATGGTTGTTTGCGAAGTGAGTTGGTGCTTCGGCAGAGAAAATAATCACCTAACGTGGGGCTCGAACCCACGACCCTGAGATTAAGAGTCTCATGCTCTACCGACTGAGCTAGCCAGGTGCCTCAATAGTATTTTTGACTTGGTACGAATATCGTACAGCCCAGTTTCTGTAAAATATGGTGATCAGTGAGTGTTGTTGATGGATCCTGTGGTGCAATCTGTTAGCGTGTTGTACTTAAACAGCAGTATACAGCAATTAGATGACAAGGTTATGAGTTCAAGCCCCTAGGAGCAAGTATTGTTCTTGAAGCCTCTGCCTGTCTATTTCTTGTCCGGAAAATGATAATTTATTCAAGCCATTTAGGAGTACAATTCATTGGTAATAGGTATGTCATTGAGATGACAGGTCAGAGTGCAGGCAGAGATAGAATACAAATTCATAGCCTTCTGTATCACCAACCATGCAGAGTGGCAAGCCTGTTCGAAATTCCAAGCGGATGGTTGTTTGCGAAGTAAGTTGGTGCTTCGGCAGAGAAAATAATCACCTAACGTGGGGCTCGAACCCACGACCCTGAGATTAAGAGTCTCATGCTCTACCGACTGAGCTAGCCAGGTGCCTCAATAGTATTTTTGACTTGGTACGAATATCGTACAGCCCAGTTTCTGTAAAATATGGTGATCAGTGAGTGTTGTTGATGGATCCTGTGGTGCAATCTGTTAGCGTGTTGTACTTAAACAGCAGTATACAGCAATTAGATGACAAGGTTATGAGTTCAAGCCCCTAGGAGCAAGTATTGTTCTTGAAGCCTCTGCCTGTCTATTTCTTGTCCGGAAAATGATAATTTATTCAAGCCATTTAGGAGTACAATTCATTGGTAATAGGTATGTCATTGAGATGACAGGTCAGAGTGCAGGCAGAGATAGAATACAAATTCATAGCCTTCTGTATCACCAACCATGCAGAGTGGCAAGCCTGTTCGAAATTCCAAGCGGATGGTTGTTTGCGAAGTAAGTTGGTGCTTCGGCAGAGAAAATAATCACCTAACGTGGGGCTCGAACCCACGACCCTGAGATTAAGAGTCTCATGCTCTACCGACTGAGCTAGCCAGGTGCCTCAATAGTATTTTTGACTTGGTACGAATATCGTACAGCCCAGTTTCTGTAAAATATGGTGATCAGTGAGTGTTGTTGATGGATCCTGTGGTGCAATCTGTTAGCGTGTTGTACTTAAACAGCAGTATACAGCAATTAGATGACAAGGTTATGAGTTCAAGCCCCTAGGAGCAAGTATTGTTCTTGAAGCCTCTGCCTGTCTATTTCTTGTCCGGAAAATGATAATTTATTCAAGCCATTTAGGAGTACAATTCATTGGTAATAGGTATGTCATTCAGATGACAGGTCAGAGTGCAGGCAGAGATAGAATACAAATTCATAGCCTTCTGTATCACCAACCATGCAGAGTGGCAAGCCTGTTCGAAATTCCAAGCGGATGGTTGTTTGCGAAGTAAGTTGGTGCTTCGGCAGAGAAAATAATCACCTAACGTGGGGCTCGAACCCACGACCCTGAGATTAAGAGTCTCATGCTCTACCGACTGAGCTAGCCAGGTACCTGAATAGTATTTTTGACTTGGTACGAATATCGTACAGCCCAGTTTCTGCAAAATATGGTGATCAGTGAGTGTTGTTGATGGATCCTGTGGTGCAATCTGTTAGCGTGTTGTACTTATACAGCAGTATAAAGCAATTAGATGACAAGGTTATGAGTTCAAGCCCCACCAGGAGCAAGTATTCTTCTTGCCTGTCTATTTCTTGTCCGGAAAATGATAATTTATTCAAGCCATTTAGGAGTACAATTCATTGGTAATAGGTATGTCATTCAGATGACAGGTCAGAAAGAAGGCAGAGATAGAATACAAATTCATAGCCTTCTGTATCACCAACTATGCAGGGAGGCAAGCCTGCTCGAAATTCCAAGCGAATGGTTGTTTGCGAAGTGAGTTGGTGCTTCGGCAGAGAAAATAATCACCCAACGTGGGGCTCGAACCCACGACCCTGAGATTAAGAGTCTCATGCTCTACCGACTGAGCTAGCCAGGTACTTCAATGGTGATCTTGACTTGGTTTGAATATCGTACATCCCAGTTTCTGCAAAATATGGTGATCAGTGAGTGTTGTTGATGGATCCTGTGGTGCAATCTGTTAGCGTGTTGTACTTAAACAGCAGTATACAGCAATTAGATGACAAGGTTATGAGTTCAAGCCCCTAGGAGCAAGTATTGTTCTTGAAGCCTCTGCCTGTCTATTTCTTGTCCGGAAAATGATAATTTATTCAAGCCATTTAGGAGTACAATTCATTGGTAATAGGTATGTCATTGAGATGACAGGTCAGAGTGCAGGCAGAGATAGAATACAAATTCATAGCCTTCTGTATCACCAACTATGCAGGGAGGCAAGCCTGCTCGAAATTCCAAGCGGATGGTTGTTTGCGAAGTGAGTTGGTGCTTCGGCAGAGAAAATAATCACCTAACGTGGGGCTCGAACCCACGACCCTGAGATTAAGAGTCTCATGCTCTACCGACTGAGCTAGCCAGGTGCCTCAATAGTATTTTTGACTTGGTACGAATATCGTACAGCCCAGTTTCTGTAAAATATGGTGATCAGTGAGTGTTGTTGATGGATCCTGTGGTGCAATCTGTTAGCGTGTTGTACTTAAACAGCAGTATACAGCAATTAGATGACAAGGTTATGAGTTCAAGCCCCTAGGAGCAAGTATTGTTCTTGAAGCCTCTGCCTGTCTATTTCTTGTCCGGAAAATGATCATTTATTCAAGCCATTTAGGAGTACAATTCATTGGTAATAGGTATGTCATTCAGATGACAGGTCAGAGTGCAGGCAGAGATAGAATACAAATTCATAGCCTTCTGTATCACCAACCATGCAGAGTGGCAAGCCTGTTCGAAATTCCAAGCGGATGGTTGTTTGCGAAGTAAGTTGGTGCTTCGGCAGAGAAAATAATCACCTAACGTGGGGCTCGAACCCACGACCCTGAGATTAAGAGTCTCATGCTCTACCGACTGAGCTAGCCAGGTACCTGAATAGTATTTTTGACTTGGTACGAATATCGTACAGCCCAGTTTCTGCAAAATATGGTGATCAGTGAGTGTTGTTGATGGATCCTGTGGTGCAATCTGTTAGCGTGTTGTACTTATACAGCAGTATAAAGCAATTAGATGACAAGGTTATGAGTTCAAGCCCCACCAGGAGCAAGTATTCTTCTTGCCTGTCTATTTCTTGTCCGGAAAATGATAATTTATTCAAGCCATTTAGGAGTACAATTCATTGGTAATAGGTATGTCATTCAGATGACAGGTCAGAGTGCAGGCAGAGATAGAATACAAATTCATAGCCTTCTGTATCACCAACCATGCAGAGTGGCAAGCCTGTTCGAAATTCCAAGCGGATGGTTGTTTGCGAAGTGAGTTGGTGCTTCGGCAGAGAAAATAATCACCTAACGTGGGGCTCGAACCCACGACCCTGAGATTAAGAGTCTCATGCTCTACCGACTGAGCTAGCCAGGTGCCTCAATAGTATTTTTGACTTGGTACGAATATCGTACAGCCCAGTTTCTGTAAAATATGGTGATCAGTGAGTGTTGTTGATGGATCCTGTGGTGCAATCTGTTAGCGTGTTGTACTTAAACAGCAGTATACAGCAATTAGATGACAAGGTTATGAGTTCAAGCCCCTAGGAGCAAGTATTGTTCTTGAAGCCTCTGCCTGTCTATTTCTTGTCCGGAAAATGATAATTTATTCAAGCCATTTAGGAGTACAATTCATTGGTAATAGGTATGTCATTCAGATGACAGGTCAGAGTGCAGGCAGAGATAGAATACAAATTCATAGCCTTCTGTATCACCAACCATGCAGAGTGGCAAGCCTGTTCGAAATTCCAAGCGGATGGTTGTTTGCGAAGTAAGTTGGTGCTTCGGCAGAGAAAATAATCACCTAACTTGGGGCTCGAACCCACGACCCTGAGATTAAGAGTCACATGCTCTACCGACTGAGCTAGCCAGGTACCTGAATAATATTTTTGACTTGGTACGAATATCGTACAGCCCAGTTTCTGCAAAATATGGTGATCAGTGAGTGTTGTTGATGGATCCTGTGGTGCAATCTGTTAGCGTGTTGTACTTATACAGCAGTATAAAGCAATTAGATGACAAGGTTATGAGTTCAAGCCCCACCAGGAGCAAGTATTCTTCTTGCCTGTCTATTTCTTGTCCGGAAAATGATAATTTATTCAAGCCATTTAGGAGTACAATTCATTGGTAATAGGTATGTCATTCAGATGACAGGTCAGAAAGAAGGCAGAGATAGAATACAAATTCATAGCCTTCTGTATCACCAACTATGCAGGGAGGCAAGCCTGCTCGAAATTCCAAGCGGATGGTTGTTTGCGAAGTGAGTTGGTGCTTCGGCAGAGAAAATAATCACCTAACGTGGGGCTCGAACCCACGACCCTGAGATTAAGAGTCTCATGCTCTACCGACTGAGCTAGCCAGGTGCCTCAATAGTATTTTTGACTTGGTACGAATATCGTACAGCCCAGTTTCTGTAAAATATGGTGATCAGTGAGTGTTGTTGATGGATCCTGTGGTGCAATCTGTTAGCGTGTTGTACTTAAACAGCAGTATACAGCAATTAGATGACAAGGTTATGAGTTCAAGCCCCTAGGAGCAAGTATTGTTCTTGAAGCCTCTGCCTGTCTATTTCTTGTCCGGAAAATGATAATTTATTCAAGCCATTTAGGAGTACAATTCATTGGTAATAGGTATGTCATTGAGATGACAGGTCAGAGTGCAGGCAGAGATAGAATACAAATTCATAGCCTTCTGTATCACCAACCATGCAGAGTGGCAAGCCTGTTCGAAATTCCAAGCGGATGGTTGTTTGCGAAGTAAGTTGGTGCTTCGGCAGAGAAAATAATCACCTAACGTGGGGCTCGAACCCACAACCCTGAGATTAAGAGTCTCATGCTCTACCGACTGAGCTAGCCAGGTGCCTCAATAGTATTTTTGACTTGGTACGAATATCGTACAGCCCAGTTTCTGTAAAATATGGTGATCAGTGAGTGTTGTTGATGGATCCTGTGGTGCAATCTGTTAGCGTGTTGTACTTAAACAGCAGTATACAGCAATTAGATGACAAGGTTATGAGTTCAAGCCCCTAGGAGCAAGTATTGTTCTTGAAGCCTCTGCCTGTCTATTTCTTGTCCGGAAAATGATAATTTATTCAAGCCATTTAGGAGTACAATTCATTGGTAATAGGTATGTCATTCAGATGACAGGTCAGAGTGCAGGCAGAGATAGAATACAAATTCATAGCCTTCTGTATCACCAACCATGCAGAGTGGCAAGCCTGTTCGAAATTCCAAGCGGATGGTTGTTTGCGAAGTAAGTTGGTGCTTCGGCAGAGAAAATAATCACCTAACGTGGGGCTCGAACCCACGACCCTGAGATTAAGAGTCTCATGCTCTACCGACTGAGCTAGCCAGGTACCTGAATAGTATTTTTGACTTGGTACGAATATCGTACAGCCCAGTTTCTGCAAAATATGGTGATCAGTGAGTGTTGTTGATGGATCCTGTGGTGCAATCTGTTAGCGTGTTGTACTTATACAGCAGTATAAAGCAATTAGATGACAAGGTTATGAGTTCAAGCCCCACCAGGAGCAAGTATTCTTCTTGCCTGTCTATTTCTTGTCCGGAAAATGATAATTTATTCAAGCCATTTAGGAGTACAATTCATTGGTAATAGGTATGTCATTCAGATGACAGGTCAGAAAGAAGGCAGAGATAGAATACAAATTCATAGCCTTCTGTATCACCAACTATGCAGGGAGGCAAGCCTGCTCGAAATTCCAAGCGAATGGTTGTTTGCGAAGTGAGTTGGTGCTTCGGCAGAGAAAATAATCACCCAACGTGGGGCTCGAACCCACGACCCTGAGATTAAGAGTCTCATGCTCTACCGACTGAGCTAGCCAGGTACTTCAATGGTGATCTTGACTTGGTTTGAATATCGTACATCCCAGTTTCTGCAAAATATGGTGATCAGTGAGAGTGTTGTTGATGGATCCTGTGGTGCAATCTGTTAGCGTGTTGTACTTAAACAGCAGTATACAGCAATTAGATGACAAGGTTATGAGTTCAAGCCCCTAGGAGCAAGTATTGTTCTTGAAGCCTCTGCCTGTCTATTTCTTGTCCGGAAAATGATAATTTATTCAAGCCATTTAGGAGTACAATTCATTGGTAATAGGTATGTCATTGAGATGACAGGTCAGAGTGCAGGCAGAGATAGAATACAAATTCATAGCCTTCTGTATCACCAACTATGCAGGGAGGCAAGCCTGCTCGAAATTCCAAGCGGATGGTTGTTTGCGAAGTGAGTTGGTGCTTCGGCAGAGAAAATAATCACCTAACGTGGGGCTCGAACCCACGACCCTGAGATTAAGAGTCTCATGCTCTACCGACTGAGCTAGCCAGGTACCTGAATAGTATTTTTGACTTGGTACGAATATCGTACAGCCCAGTTTCTGCAAAATATGGTGATCAGTGAGTGTTGTTGATGGATCCTGTGGTGCAATCTGTTAGCGTGTTGTACTTATACAGCAGTATAAAGCAATTAGATGACAAGGTTATGAGTTCAAGCCCCACCAGGAGCAAGTATTCTTCTTGCCTGTCTATTTCTTGTCCGGAAAATGATAATTTATTCAAGCCATTTAGGAGTACAATTCATTGGTAATAGGTATGTCATTCAGATGACAGGTCAGAAAGAAGGCAGAGATAGAATACAAATTCATAGCCTTCTGTATCACCAACTATGCAGGGAGGCAAGCCTGCTCGAAATTCCAAGCGGATGGTTGTTTGCGAAGTGAGTTGGTGCTTCGGCAGAGAAAATAATCACCTAACGTGGGGCTCGAACCCACGACCCTGAGATTAAGAGTCTCATGCTCTACCGACTGAGCTAGCCAGGTGCCTCAATAGTATTTTTGACTTGGTACGAATATCGTACAGCCCAGTTTCTGTAAAATATGGTGATCAGTGAGTGTTGTTGATGGATCCTGTGGTGCAATCTGTTAGCGTGTTGTACTTAAACAGCAGTATACAGCAATTAGATGACAAGGTTATGAGTTCAAGCCCCTAGGAGCAAGTATTGTTCTTGAAGCCTCTGCCTGTCTATTTCTTGTCCGGAAAATGATAATTTATTCAAGCCATTTAGGAGTACAATTCATTGGTAATAGGTATGTCATTCAGATGACAGGTCAGAAAGAAGGCAGAGATAGAATACAAATTCATAGCCTTCTGTATCACCAACTATGCAGGGAGGCAAGCCTGCTCGAAATTCCAAGCGAATGGTTGTTTGCGAAGTGAGTTGGTGCTTCGGCAGAGAAAATAATCACCCAACGTGGGGCTCGAACCCACGACCCTGAGATTAAGAGTCTCATGCTCTACCGACTGAGCTAGCCAGGTACTTCGATGGTGATCTTGACTTGGTTTGAATATCGTACATCCCAGTTTCTGCAAAATATGGTGATCAGTGAGAGTGTTGTTGATGGATCCTGTGGTGCAATCTGTTAGCATGTTGTACTTATACAGCAGTATACAGCAATTAGATGACAAGGTTATGAGTTCAAGCCCCACCAGGAGCAAGTATTGTTCTTGAAGCCTCTGCCTGTCTATTTCTGGTCCGGAAAATGATAATTTATTCAAGCCATTTAGGAGTACAATTCATTGGTAATAGGTATGTCATTGAGATGACAGGTCAGAGTGCAGGCAGAGATAGAATACAAATTCATAGCCTTCTGTATCACCAACTATGCAGAGTGGCAAGCCTGCTCGAAATTCCAAGCGGATGGTTGTTTGCGAAGTGAGTTGGTGCTTCGGCAGAGAAAATAATCACCTAACGTGGGGCTCACGACCCTGAGATTAAGAGTCTCATGCTCTACCGACTGAGCTAGCCAGGTACCTCAATGGTGATCTTGACTTGGTTTGAATATCGTACATCCCAGTTTCTGCAAAATATGGTGATCAGTGCGTGTTGTTGATGGATCCTGTGGTGCAATCTGTTAGCGTGTTGTACTTATACAGCAGTATAAAGCAATTAGATGACAAGGTTATGAGTTCAAGCCCCACCAGGAGCATGTATTCTTCTTGCCTGTCTATTTCTTGTCCGGAAAATGATAATTTATTCAAGCCATTTAGGAGTACAATTCATTGGTAATAGGTATGTCATTCAGATGACAGGTCAGAGTGCAGGCAGAGATAGAATACAAATTCATAGCCTTCTGTATCACCAACTATGCAGGGAGGCAAGCCTGCTCGAAATTCCAAGCGGATGGTTGTTTGCGAAGTGAGTTGGTGCTTCGGCAGAGAAAATAATCACCTAACGTGGGGCTCGAACCCACGACCCTGAGATTAAGAGTCTCATGCTCTACCGACTGAGCTAGCCAGGTGCCTCAATAGTATTTTTGACTTGGTACGAATATCGTACAGCCCAGTTTCTGCAAAATATGGTGATCAGTGAGTGTTGTTGATGGATCCTGTGGTGCAATCTGTTAGCGTGTTGTACTTAAACAGCAATATACAGCAATTAGATGACAAGGTTATGAGTTCAAGCCCCACTAGGAGCAAGTATTGTTCTTGAAGCCTCTGCCTGTCTATTTCTTGTCCGGAAAATGATAATTTATTCAAGCCATTTAGGAGTACAATTCATTGGTAATAGGTATGTCATTGAGATGACAGGTCAGAGTGCAGGCAGAGATAGAATACAAATTCATAGCCTTCTGTATCACCAACTATGCAGAGTGGCAAGCCTGCTCGAAATTCCAAGCGGATGGTTGTTTGCGAAGTGAGTTGGTGCTTCGGCAGAGAAAATAATCACCTAACGTGGGGCTCACGACCCTGAGATTAAGAGTCTCATGCTCTACCGACTGAGCTAGCCAGGTACCTCAATGGTGATCTTGACTTGGTTTGAATATCGTACATCCCAGTTTCTGCAAAATATGGTGATCAGTGAGTGTTGTTGATGGATCCTGTGGTGCAATCTGTTAGCGTGTTGTACTTATACAGCAGTATAAAGCAATTAGATGACAAGGTTATGAGTTCAAGCCCCACCAGGAGCAAGTATTCTTCTTGCCTGTCTATTTCTTGTCCGGAAAATGATAATTTATTCAAGCCATTTAGGAGTACAATTCATTGGTAATAGGTATGTCATTCAGATGACAGGTCAGAGTGCAGGCAGAGATAGAATACAAATTCATAGCCTTCTGTATCACCAACTATGCAGGGTGCTCGAAATTCCAAGCGGATGGTTGTTTGCGAAGTGAGTTGGTGCTTCGGCAGAGAAAATAATCACCCAACGTGGGGCTCGAACCCACGACCCTGAGATTAAGAGTCTCATGCTCTACCGACTGAGCTAGCCAGGTACCTCAATGCTGATCTTGACTTGGTTTGAATATCGTACATCCCAGTTTCTGCAAAATATGGTGATCAGTGAGAGTGTTGTTGATGGATCCTGTGGTGCAATCTGTTAGCATGTTGTACTTATACAGCAGTATACAGCAATTAGATGACAAGGTTATGAGTTCAAGCCCCACCAGGAGCAAGTATTGTTCTTGAAGCCTCTGCCTGTCTATTTCATGTCCGGAAAATGTTAATTTATTCAAGCCATTTAGGAGTACAATTCATTGGTAATAGGTATGTCATTGAGATGACAGGTCAGAGTGCAGGCAGAGATATAATACAAATTCATAGCCTTCTGTATCACCAACTATGCAGGGTGGCAAGCCTGCTCGAAATTCCAAGCGGATGGTTGTTTGCGAAGTGAGTTGGTGCTTCGGCAGAGAAAATAATCACCTAACGTGGGGCTCGAACCCACGACCCTGAGATTAAGAGTCTCATGCTCTACCGACTGAGCTAGCCAGGTACTTCAATGGTGATCTTGACTTGGTTTGAATATCGTACATCCCAGTTTCTGCAAAATATGGTGATCAGTGAGAGTGTTGTTGATGGATCCTGTGGTGCAATCTGTTAGCATGTTGTACTTATACAGCAGTATACAGCAATTAGATGACAAGGTTATGAGTTCAAGCCCCACCAGGAGCAAGTATTGTTCTTGAAGCCTCTGCCTGTCTATTTCTGGTCCGGAAAATGATAATTTATTCAAGCCATTTAGGAGTACAATTCATTGGTAATAGGTATGTCATTGAGATGACAGGTCAGAGTGCAGGCAGAGATAGAATACAAATTCATAGCCTTCTGTATCACCAACTATGCAGAGTGGCAAGCCTGCTCGAAATTCCAAGCGGATGGTTGTTTGCGAAGTGAGTTGGTGCTTCGGCAGAGAAAATAATCACCTAACGTGGGGCTCACGACCCTGAGATTAAGAGTCTCATGCTCTACCGACTGAGCTAGCCAGGTACCTCAATGGTGATCTTGACTTGGTTTGAATATCGTACATCCCAGTTTCTGCAAAATATGGTGATCAGTGAGTGTTGTTGATGGATCCTGTGGTGCAATCTGTTAGCGTGTTGTACTTATACAGCAGTATAAAGCAATTAGATGACAAGGTTATGAGTTCAAGCCCCACCAGGAGCAAGTATTCTTCTTGCCTGTCTATTTCTTGTCCGGAAAATGATAATTTATTCAAGCCATTTAGGAGTACAATTCATTGGTAATAGGTATGTCATTCAGATGACAGGTCAGAGTGCAGGCAGAGATAGAATACAAATTCATAGCCTTCTGTATCACCAACTATGCAGGGAGGCAAGCCTGCTCGAAATTCCAAGCGGATGGTTGTTTGCGAAGTGAGTTGGTGCTTCGGCAGAGAAAATAATCACCTAACGTGGGGCTCGAACCCACGACCCTGAGATTAAGAGTCTCATGCTCTACCGACTGAGCTAGCCAGGTGCCTCAATAGTATGTTTGACTTGGTACGAATATCGTACAGCCCGGTTTCTGCAAAATATGGTGATCAGTGAGTGTTGTTGATGGATCCTGTGGTGCAATCTGTTAGCGTGTTGTACTTAAACAGCAATATACAGCAAATAGATGACAAGGTTATGAGTTCAAGCCCCACTAGGAGCAAGTATTGTTCTTGAAGCCTCTGCCTGTCTATTTCTTGTCCGGAAAATGATAATTTATTCAAGCCATTTAGGAGTACAATTCATTGGTAATAGGTATGTCATTCAGATGACAGGTCAGAGTGCAGGCAGAGATAGAATACAAATTCATAGCCTTCTGTATCACCAACTATGCAGGATGGCAAGCCTGCTCGAAATTCCAAGCGGATGGTTGTTTGCGAAGTGAGTTGGTGCTTCGGCAGAGAAAATAATCACCTAACGTGGGGCTCGAACCCACGACCCTGAGATTAAGAGTCTCATGCTCTACCGACTGAGCTAGCCAGGTGACTCAATAGTATTTTTGACTTGGTATGAATATCGTACAGCCCAGTTTCTGCAAAATATGGTGATCAGTGAGGGTTGTTGATGGATCCTGTGGTGCAATCTGTTAGCGTGTTGTACTTATACAGCAGTATACAGCAATTAGATGACAAGGTTATGAGTTCAAGCCCCACGAGGAGCAAGTATTGTTCTTGAAGCCTCTGCCTGTCTATTTCTTGTCCGGAAAATGATAATTTATTCAAGCCATTTAGGAGTACAATTTATTGGTAATAGGTATGTCATTCAGATGACAGGTCAGAGTGCAGGCAGAGCTAGAATACAAATTCATAGCCTTCTGTATCACCAACTATGCAGAGTGGCAAGCCTGCTCGAAATTCCAAGCGGATGGTTGTTTGCGAAGTGAGTTGGTGCTTCGGCAGAGAAAATAATCACCTAACGTGGGGCTCACGACCCTGAGATTAAGAGTCTCATGCTCTACCGACTGAGCTAGCCAGGTACCTCAATGGTGATCTTGACTTGGTTTGAATATCGTACATCCCAGTTTCTGCAAAATATGGTGATCAGTGAGTGTTGTTGATGGATCCTGTGGTGCAATCTGTTAGTGTGTTGTACTTATACAGCAGTATAAAGCAATTAGATGACAAGGTTATGAGTTCAAGCCCCACCAGGAGCAAGTATTCTTCTTGCCTGTCTATTTCTTGTCCGGAAAATGATAATTTATTCAAGCCATTTAGGAGTACAATTCATTGGTAGTAGGTATGTCATTCAGATGACAGGTCAGAGTGCAGGCAGAGCTAGAATTCAAATTCATAGCCTTCTGTATCACCAACTATGCAGGGAGGCAAGCCTGCTCGAAATTCCAAGCGGATGGTTGTTTGCGAAGTGAGTTGGTGCTTCGGCAGAGAAAATAATCACCTAACGTGGGGCTCGTACCCACGACCCTGAGATTAAGAGTCTCATGCTCTACCGACTGAGCTAGCCAGGTACCTGAATAGTATTTTTGACTTGGTACGAATATCGTACAGCCCAGTTTCTGCAAAATATGGTGATCAGTGAGTGTTGTTGATGGATCCTGTGGTGCAATCTGTGAGCGTGTTTTACTTATACAGCAGTATACAGCAATTAGATGACAAGGTTATGAGTTCAAGCCCCACCAGGAGCAAGTATTGTTCTTGAAGCCTCTTCCTGTCTATTTCTTGTCCGGAAAATGATAATTTATTCAAGCCATTTAGGAGTACAATTCATTGGTAATAGGTATGTCATTGAGATGACAGGTCAGAGTGCAGGCAGAGATAGAATACAAATTCATAGCCTTCTGTATCACCAACTATGCAGGGAGGCAAGCCTGCTCAAAATTCCAAGCGGATGGTTGTTGGCGAAGTGAGTTGGTGCTTCGGCAGAGAAAATAATCACCTAACGTGGGGCTCGAACCCACGACCCTGAGATTAAGAGTCTCATGCTCTACCGACTGAGCTAGCCAGGTGCCTCAATAGTATTTTTGACTTGGTTTGAATATCGTACATCCCAGTTTCTGCAAAATATGGTGATCAGTGAGGGTTGTTGATGGATCCTGTGGTGCAATCTGTTAGCGTGTTGTACTTAAACAGCAGTATACAGCAATTAGATGACAAGGTTATGAGTTCAAGCCCCACTAGGAGCAAGTATTGTTCTTGAAGCCTCTGCCTGTCTATTTCTTGTCCGGAAAATGATAATTTATTCAAGCCATTTAGGAGTACAATTCATTGGTAATAGGTATGTCATTCAGATGACAGGTCAGAGTGCAGGCAGAGATAGAATACAAATTCATAGCCTTCTGTATCACCAACTATGCAGGGTGCTCGAAATTCCAAGCGGATGGTTGTTTGCGAAGTGAGTTGGTGCTTCGGCAGAGAAAATAATCACCCAGCGTGGGGCTCGAACCCACAACCCTGAGATTAAGAGTCTCATGCTCTACCGACTGAGCTAGCCAGGTACCTCAATGGTGATCTTGACTTGGTTTGAATATCGTACATCCCAGTTTCTGCAAAATATGGTGATCAGTGAGTGTTGTTGATGGATCCTGTGGTGCAATCTGTTAGCGTGTTGTACTTATACAGCAGTATAAAGCAATTAGATGACAAGGTTATGAGTTCAAGCCCCACCAGGAGCAAGTATTCTTCTTGCCTGTCTATTTCTTGTCCGGAAAATGATAATTTATTCAAGCCATTTAGGAGTACAATTCATTGGTAGTAGGTATGTCATTCAGATGACAGGTCAGAGTGCAGGCAGAGCTAGAATACAAATTCATAGCCTTCTGTATCACCAACTATGCAGGGAGGCAAGCCTGCTCGAAATTCCAAGCGGATGGTTGTTTGCGAAGTGAGTTGGTGCTTCGGCAGAGAAAATAATCACCTAACGTGGGGCTCGTACCCACGACCCTGAGATTAAGAGTCTCATGCTCTACCGACTGAGCTAGCCAGGTACCTGAATAGTATTTTTGACTTGGTACGAATATCGTACAGCCCAGTTTCTGCAAAATATGGTGATCAGTGAGTGTTGTTGATGGATCCTGTGGTGCAATCTGTGAGCGTGTTGTACTTATACAGCAGTATACAGCAATTAGATGACAAGGTTATGAGTTCAAGCCCCACCAGGAGCAAGTATTGTTCTTGAAGCCTCTTCCTGTCTATTTCTTGTCCGGAAAATGATAATTTATTCAAGCCATTTAGGAGTACAATTCATTGGTAATAGGTATGTCATTGAGATGACAGGTCAGAGTGCAGGCAGAGATAGAATACAAATTCATAGCCTTCTGTATCACCAACTATGCAGGGTGGCAAGCCTGTCGAAATTCCAAGCGGATGGTTGTTTGCGAAGTGAGTTGGTGCTTCGGCAGAGAAAATAATCACCTAACGTGGGGCTCACGACCCTGAGATTAAGAGTCTCATGCTCTACCGACTGAGCTAGCCAGGTACCTCAATGGTGATCTTGACTTGGTTTGAATATCGTACATCCCAGTTTCTGTAAAATATGGTGATCAGTGAGTGTTGTTGATGGATCCTGTGGTGCAATCTGTTAGCGTGTTGTACTTATACAGCAGTATAAAGCAATTAGATGACAAGGTTATGAGTTCAAGCCCCACCAGGAGCAAGTATTCTTCTTGCCTGTCTATTTCTTGTCCGGAAAATGATAATTTATTCAAGCCATTTAGGAGTACAATTCATTGGTAATAGGTATGTCACTCAGATGACAGGTCAGAGTGCAGGCAGAGATAGAATACAAATTCATAGCCTTCTGTATCACCAACTATGCAGGAAGGCAAGCCTGCTCGAAATTCCAAGCGGATGGTTGTTTGCGAAGTGAGTTGGTGCTTCGGCAGAGAAAATAATCACCTAACGTGGGGCTCGAACCCACGACCCTGAGATTAAGAGTCTCATGCTCTACCGACTGAGCTAGCCAGGTGCCTCAATAGTGTTTTTGACTTGGTACGAATATCGTACAGCCCAGTTTCTGCAAAATATGGTGATCAGTGAGTGTTGTTGATGGATCCTGTGGTGCAATCTGTTAGCGTGTTGTACTTATACAGCAGTATACAGCAATTAGATGACAAGGTTATGAGTTCAAGCCCCACCAGGAGCAAGTATTGTTCTTGAAGCCTCTGCCTGTCTATTTCTTGTCCGGAAAATGATAATTTATTCAAGCCATTTAGGAGTACAATTCATTGGTAGTAGGTATGTCATTCAGATGACAGGTCAGAGTGCAGGCAGAGCTAGAATACAAATTCATAGCCTTCTGTATCACCAACCATGCAGAGTGGCAAGCCTGTTCGAAATTCCAAGCGGATGGTTGTTTGCGAAGTGAGTTGGTGCTTCGGCAGAGAAAATAATCACCTAACGTGGGGCTCGAACCCACGACCCTGAGATTAAGAGTCTCATGCTCTACCGACTGAGCTAGCCAGGTGCCTCAATGGTGATTTTGACTTGGTTTGAATATCGTACATCCCAGTTTCTGCAAAATATGGTGATCAGTGAGTGTTGTTGATGGATCCTGTGGGGCAATCTGTTAGCGTGTTGTACTTATACAGCAGTATACAGCAATTAGATGACAAGGTTATGAGTTCAAGCCCCACCAGGAGCAAGTATTGTTCTTGAAGCCTCTGCCTGTCTATTTCTTGTCCGGAAAATGATAATTTATTCAAGCCATTTAGGAGTACAATTCATTGGTAATAGGTATGTCATTCAGATGACAGGTCAGAGTGCAGGCAGAGATAGAATACAAATTCATAGCCTTCTGTATCACCAACTATGCAGGGAGGCAAGCCTGCTCGAAATTCCAAGCGGATGGTTGTTTGCGAAGTGAGTTGGTGCTTCGGCAGAGAAAATAATCACCTAACGTGGGGCTCGTACCCACGACCCTGAGATTAAGAGTCTCATGCTCTACCGACTGAGCTAGCCAGGTGCCTCAATAGTATTTTTGACTTGGTATGAATATCGTACAGCCCAGTTTCTGCAAAATATGGTGATCAGTGAGGGTTGTTGATGGATCCTGTGGTGCAATCTGTTAGCGTGTTGTACTTATACAGCAGTATACAGCAATTAGATGACAAGGTTATGAGTTCAAGCCCCACCAGGAGCAAGTATTGTTCTTGAAGCCTCTGCCTGTCTATTTCTTGTCCGGAAAATGATAATTTATTCAAGCCATTTAGGAGTACAATTCATTGGTAATAGGTATGTCATTCAGATGACAGGTCAGAGTGCAGGCAGAGCTAGAATACAAATTCATAGCCTTCTGTATCACCAACTATGCAGAGTGGCAAGCCTGCTCGAAATTCCAAGCGGATGGTTGTTTGCGAAGTGAGTTGGTGCTTCGGCAGAGAAAATAATCACCTAACGTGGGGCTAACGACCCTGAGATTAAGAGTCTCATGCTCTACCGACTGAGCTAGCCAGGTACCTCAATGGTGATCTTGACTTGGTTTGAATATCGTACATCCCAGTTTCTGCAAAATATGGTGATCAGTGAGTGTTGTTGATGGATCCTGTGGTGCAATCTGTTACCGTGTTGTACTTATACAGCAGTATAAAGCAATTAGATGACAAGGTTATGAGTTCAAGCCCCACCAGGAGCAAGTATTCTTCTTGCCTGTCTATTTCTTGTCCGGAAAATGATAATTTATTCAAGCCATTTAGGAGTACAATTCATTGGTAATAGGTATGTCATTCAGATGACAGGTCAGAGTGCAGGCAGAGATAGAATACAAATTCATAGCCTTCTGTATCACCAACTATGCAGGAAGGCAAGCCTGCTCGAAATTCCAAGCGGATGGTTGTTTGCGAAGTGAGTTGGTGCTTCGGCAGAGAAAATAATCACCTAACGTGGGGCTCACGACCCTGAGATTAAGAGTCTCATGCTCTACCGACTGAGCTAGCCAGGTACCTCAATGGTGATCTTGACTTGGTTTGAATATCGTACATCCCAGTTTCTGCAAAATATGGTGATCAGTGAGTGTTGTTGATGGATCCTGTGGTGCAATCCTTAAACTGGGATGTACGATTTTCAAACCAAGTCAAGATCACCATTGAGGTACCTGGCTAGCTCAGTCGGTAGAGCATGAGACTCTTAATCTCAGGGTCGTGAGTTGGTGCTTCGGCAGAGAAAATAATTACCCAACGTCGGGCTCGAACCCTCGACCCTGAGATTAAGAGTCTCATGCTCTACCGACTGAGCTAGCCAGGTACCTCAATGGTGCTCTTGACTTGGTTTGAAAATCGTACATCCCAGTTTCTGCAAAATATGGTGATCAGTGAGGGTTGTTGATGGATCCTGTGGTGCAATCTGTTAGCGTGTTGTACTTATACAGCAGTATACAGCAATTAGATGACAAGGTTATGAGTTCAAGCCCCACCAGGAGCAAGTATTGTTCTTGAAGCCTCTGCCTGTCTATTTCTTGTCCGGAAAATGATAATTTATTCAAGCCATTTAGGAGTACAATTCATTGGTAATAGGTATGTCATTCAGATAACAGGTCAGAGTGCAGGCAGAGCTAGAATACAAATTCATAGCCTTCTGTATCACCAACTATGCAGAGTGGCAAGCCTGCTCGAAATTCCAAGCGGATGGTTGTTTGCGAAGTGAGTTGGTGCTTCGGCAGAGAAAATAATCACCTAACGTGGGGCTAACGACCCTGAGATTAAGAGTCTCATGCTCTACCGACTGAGCTAGCCAGGTACCTCAATGGTGATCTTGACTTGGTTTGAATATCGTACATCCCAGTTTCTGCAAAATATGGTGATCAGTGAGTGTTGTTGATGGATCCTGTGGTGCAATCTGTTACCGTGTTGTACTTATACAGCAGTATAAAGCAATTAGATGACAAGGTTATGAGTTCAAGCCCCACCAGGAGCAAGTATTCTTCTTGCCTGTCTATTTCTTGTCCGGAAAATGATAATTTATTCAAGCCATTTAGGAGTACAATTCATTGGTAATAGGTATGTCATTCAGATGACAGGTCAGAGTGCAGGCAGAGATAGAATACAAATTCATAGCCTTCTGTATCACCAACTATGCAGGAAGGCAAGCCTGCTCGAAATTCCAAGCGGATGGTTGTTTGCGAAGTGAGTTGGTGCTTCGGCAGAGAAAATAATCACCTAACGTGGGGCTCACGACCCTGAGATTAAGAGTCTCATGCTCTACCGACTGAGCTAGCCAGGTACCTCAATGGTGATCTTGACTTGGTTTGAATATCGTACATCCCAGTTTCTGCAAAATATGGTGATCAGTGAGTGTTGTTGATGGATCCTGTGGTGCAATCCTTAAACTGGGATGTACGATTTTCAAACCAAGTCAAGATCACCATTGAGGTACCTGGCTAGCTCAGTCGGTAGAGCATGAGACTCTTAATCTCAGGGTCGTGAGTTGGTGCTTCGGCAGAGAAAATAATTACCCAACGTCGGGCTCGAACCCACGACCCTGAGATTAAGAGTCTCATGCTCTACCGACTGAGCTAGCCAGGTACCTCAATGGTGCTCTTGACTTGGTTTGAAAATCGTACATCCCAGTTTCTGCAAAATATGGTGATCAGTGAGTGTTGTTGATGGATCCTGTGGTGCAATCTGTTAGCGTGTTGTACTTATACAGCAGTATAAAGCAATTAGATGACAAGGTTATGAGTTCAAGCCCCACCAGGAGCAAGTATTCTTCTTGCCTGTCTATTTCTTGTCCGGAAAATGATAATTTATTCAAGCCATTTAGGAGTACAATTCATTGGTAATAGGTGTGTCATTCAGATGACAGGTCAGAGTGCAGGCAGAGATAGAATACAAATTCATAGCCTTCTGTATCACCAACTATGCAGGGAGGCAAGCCTGCTCGAAATTCCAAGCGGATGGTTGTTTGCGAAGTGAGTTGGTGCTTCGGCAGAGAAAATAATCACCTAACGTGGGGCTCGAACCCACGACCCTGAGATTAAGAGTCTCATGCTCTACCGACTGAGCTAGCCAGGTGCCTCAATGGTGATTTTGACTTGGTTTGAATATCGTACATCCCAGTTTCTGCAAAATATGGTGATCAGTGAGGGTTGTTGATGGATCCTGTGGTGCAATCTGTTAGCGTGTTGTACTTAAACAGCAATATACAGCAATTAGATGACAAGGTTATGAGTTCAAGCCCCACTAGGAGCAAGTATTGTTCTTGAAGCCTCTGCCTGTCTATTTCTTGTCCGGAAAATGGTAATTTATTCAAGCCATTTAGGAGTACAATTCATTGGTAATAGGTATGTCATTCAGATGACAGGTCAGAGTGCAGGCAGAGATAGAATACAAATTCATAGCCTTCTGTATCACCAACTATGCAGGGTGGCAAGCCTGCTCGAAATTCCAAGCGGATGGTTGTTTGCGAAGTGAGTTGGTGCTTCGGCAGAGAAAATAATCACCGAGCGTGGGGCTCGAACCCACGACCCTGAGATTAAGAGTCTCATGCTCTACCGACTGAGCTAGCCAGGTACCTCAATGGTGATCTTGACTTGGTTTGAATATCGTACATCCCAGTTTCTGCAAAATATGGTGATCAGTGAGTGTTGTTGATGGATCCTGTGGTGCAATCCTTAAACTGGGATGTACGATTTTCAAACCAAGTCAAGATCACCATTGAGGTACCTGGCTAGCTCAGTCGGTAGAGCATGAGACTCTTAATCTCAGGGTCGTGAGTTGGTGCTTCGGCAGAGAAAATAATTACCCAACGTCGGGCTCGAACCCACGACCCTGAGATTAAGAGTCTCATGCTCTACCGACTGAGCTAGCCAGGTACCTCAATGGTGCTCTTGACTTGGTTTGAATATCGTACATCCCAGTTTCTGCAAAATATGGTGATCAGTGAGTGTTGTTGATGGATCCTGTGGTGCAATCTGTTAGCGTGTTGTACTTATACAGCAGTATAAAGCAATTAGATGACAAGGTTATGAGTTCAAGCCCCACCAGGAGCAAGTATTCTTCTTGCCTGTCTATTTCTTGTCCGGAAAATGATAATTTATTCAAGCCATTTAGGAGTACAATTCATTGGTAATAGGTATGTCATTCAGATGACAGGTCAGAGTGCAGGCAGAGATAGAATACAAATTCATAGCCTTCTGTATCACCAACTATGCAGGGAGGCAAGCCTGCTCAAAATTCCAAGCGGATGGTTGTTGGCGAAGTGAGTTGGTGCTTCGGCAGAGAAAATAATCACCTAACGTGGGGCTCGAACCCACGACCCTGAGATTAAGAGTCTCATGCTCTACCGACTGAGCTAGCCAGGTGCCTCAATAGTATTTTTGACTTGGTTTGAATATCGTACATCCCAGTTTCTGCAAAATATGGTGATCAGTGAGGGTTGTTGATGGATCCTGTGGTGCAATCTGTTAGCGTGTTGTACTTAAACAGCAGTATACAGCAATTAGATGACAAGGTTATGAGTTCAAGCCCCACTAGGAGCAAGTATTGTTCTTGAAGCCTCTGCCTGTCTATTTCTTGTCCGGAAAATGATAATTTATTCAAGCCATTTAGGAGTACAATTCATTGGTAATAGGTATGTCATTCAGATGACAGGTCAGAGTGCAGGCAGAGCTAGAATACAAATTCATAGCCTTCTGTATCACCAACTATGCAGAGTGGCAAGCCTGCTCGAAATTCCAAGCGGATGGTTGTTTGCGAAGTGAGTTGGTGCTTCGGCAGAGAAAATAATCACCTAACGTGGGGCTCACGACCCTGAGATTAAGAGTCTCATGCTCTACCGACTGAGCTAGCCAGGTACCTCAATGGTGATCTTGACTTGGTTTGAATATCGTACATCCCAGTTTCTGCAAAATATGGTGATCAGTGAGTGTTGTTGATGGATCCTGTGGTGCAATCTGTTACCGTGTTGTACTTATACAGCAGTATAAAGCAATTAGATGACAAGGTTATGAGTTCAAGCCCCACCAGGAGCAAGTATTCTTCTTGCCTGTCTATTTCTTGTCCGGAAAATGATAATTTATTCAAGCCATTTAGGAGTACAATTCATTGGTAATAGGTATGTCATTCAGATGACAGGTCAGAGTGCAGGCAGAGCTAGAATACAAATTCATAGCCTTCTGTATCACCAACAATGCAGAGTGGCAAGCCTGCTCGAAATTCCAAGCGGATGGTTGTTTGCGAAGTGAGTTGGTGCTTCGGCAGAGAAAATAATCACCTAACGTGGGGCTCACGACCCTGAGATTAAGAGTCTCATGCTCTACCGACTGAGCTAGCCAGGTGCCTCAATAGTGTTTTTGACTTGGTACGAATATCGTACAGCCCAGTTTCTGCAAAATATGGTGATCAGTGAGTGTTGTTGATGGATCCTGTGGTGCAATCTGTTAGCGTGTTGTACTTATACAGCAGTATACAGCAATTAGATGCGAAGGTTATGAGTTCAAGCCCCCCAGGAGCAAGTATTCTTCTTGAAGCCTCTGCCTGTCTATTTCTTGTCCAGAAAAGGAGCATTTATTCAATCCATTTAGGAGTACAATTCATTGGTAATAGGTATGTCATTCAGATGACAGGTAAGAGTGCAGGCAGAGCTAGAATACAAATTCATAGCCTTCTGTATCACCCGCTATGCAGGCTAGCAAGCCTGCTCGAAATTCCAAGAGGATGGCTGTTTCCGAAGTGAGTTGGTGCTTCGGCAGCGAAATCATTCACCTAACGTGGGGCTCGAACCCACAACCCTGAGATTAAGAGTCTCATGCTCTACCGAGTGATCTAGCCAGGTACCTGAATAATATTTTTGACTTGGTACGAATATCGTACAGCCCCGTTTCTGCAAAATATGGTGATCAGTGAGTGTTGTTGATGGATCCTGTGGTGCAATCTGTTAGCGTGTTGTACTTATACAGCAGTATACAGCAATTAGATGACAAGGTTATGAGTTCAAGCCCCAAGCAAGTATTCTTTTTGAAGCCTCTGCCTGTCTATTTCTTGTCCGGAAAATGATAATTTATTCAAGCCATTTAGGAGTACAATTCATTGGTAATAGGTATGTCATTGAGATGACAGGTCAGAGTGCAGGCAGAGATAGAATACAAATTCATAGCCTTCTGTATCACCAATTATGCAAGCCTGCTCGAAATTCCAAGCGGATGGTTGTTTGCGAAGTGAGTTGGTGCTTCGGCAGAGAAAATAATCACCCAGCGTGGGGCTCAAACCCACGACCCTGAGATTAAGAGTCTCATGCTCTACCGACTGAGCTAGCCAGGTACCTCAATGGTGATCTTGACTTGGTTTGAATATCGTACATCCCAGTTTCTGCAAAATATGGTGATCAGTGAGTGTTGTTGATGGATCCTGTGGTGCAATCTGTTAGCGTGTTGTACTTATACAGCAGTATAAAGCAATTAGATGACAAGGTTATGAGTTCAAGCCCCACCAGGAGCAAGTATTCTTCTTGCCTGTCTATTTCTTGTCCGGAAAATGATAATTTATTCAAGCCATTTAGGAGTACAATTCATTGGTAATAGGTATGTCATTCAGATGACAGGTCAGAGTGCAGGCAGAGATAGAATACAAATTCATAGCCTTCTGTATCACCAACTATGCAGGGAGGCAAGCCTGCTCAAAATTCCAAGCGGATGGTTGTTGGCGAAGTGAGTTGGTGCTTCGGCAGAGAAAATAATCACCTAACGTGGGGCTCGAACCCACGACCCTGAGATTAAGAGTCTCATGCTCTACCGACTGAGCTAGCCAGGTGCCTCAATAGTATTTTTGACTTGGTTTGAATATCGTACATCCCAGTTTCTGCAAAATATGGTGATCAGTGAGGGTTGTTGATGGATCCTGTGGTGCAATCTGTTAGCGTGTTGTACTTAAACAGCAGTATACAGCAATTAGATGACAAGGTTATGAGTTCAAGCCCCACTAGGAGCAAGTATTGTTCTTGAAGCCTCTGCCTGTCTATTTCTTGTCCGGAAAATGATAATTTATTCAAGCCATTTAGGAGTACAATTCATTGGTAATAGGTATGTCATTCAGATGACAGGTCAGAGTGCAGGCAGAGCTAGAATACAAATTCATAGCCTTCTGTATCACCAACTATGCAGAGTGGCAAGCCTGCTCGAAATTCCAAGCGGATGGTTGTTTGCGAAGTGAGTTGGTGCTTCGGCAGAGAAAATAATCACCTAACGTGGGGCTCACGACCCTGAGATTAAGAGTCTCATGCTCTACCGACTGAGCTAGCCAGGTACCTCAATGGTGATCTTGACTTGGTACGAATATCGTACATCCCAGTTTCTGCAAAATATGGTGATCAGTGAGTGTTGTTGATGGATCCTGTGGTGCAATCTGTTACCGTGTTGTACTTATACAGCAGTATAAAGCAATTAGATGACAAGGTTATGAGTTCAAGCCCCACCAGGAGCAAGTATTCTTCTTGCCTGTCTATTTCTTGTCCGGAAAATGATAATTTATTCAAGCCATTTAGGAGTACAATTCATTGGTAATAGGTATGTCATTCAGATGACAGGTCAGAGTGCAGGCAGAGCTAGAATACAAATTCATAGCCTTCTGTATCACCAACAATGCAGAGTGGCAAGCCTGCTCGAAATTCCAAGCGGATGGTTGTTTGCGAAGTGAGTTGGTGCTTCGGCAGAGAAAATAATCACCTAACGTGGGGCTCACGACCCTGAGATTAAGAGTCTCATGCTCTACCGACTGAGCTAGCCAGGTGCCTCAATAGTGTTTTTGACTTGGTACGAATATCGTACAGCCCAGTTTCTGCAAAATATGGTGATCAGTGAGTGTTGTTGATGGATCCTGTGGTGCAATCTGTTAGCGTGTTGTACTTATACAGCAGTATACAGCAATTAGATGCGAAGGTTATGAGTTCAAGCCCCCCAGGAGCAAGTATTCTTCTTGAAGCCTCTGCCTGTCTATTTCTTGTCCAGAAAAGGAGCATTTATTCAATCCATTTAGGAGTACAATTCATTGGTAATAGGTATGTCATTCAGATGACAGGTAAGAGTGCAGGCAGAGCTAGAATACAAATTCATAGCCTTCTGTATCACCCGCTATGCAGGCTAGCAAGCCTGCTCGAAATTCCAAGAGGATGGCTGTTTCCGAAGTGAGTTGGTGCTTCGGCAGCGAAATCATTCACCTAACGTGGGGCTCGAACCCACAACCCTGAGATTAAGAGTCTCATGCTCTACCGAGTGATCTAGCCAGGTACCTGAATAATATTTTTGACTTGGTACGAATATCGTACAGCCCCGTTTCTGCAAAATATGGTGATCAGTGAGTGTTGTTGATGGATCCTGTGGTGCAATCTGTTAGCGTGTTGTACTTATACAGCAGTATACAGCAATTAGATGACAAGGTTATGAGTTCAAGCCCCAAGCAAGTATTCTTTTTGAAGCCTCTGCCTGTCTATTTCTTGTCCGGAAAATGATAATTTATTCAAGCCATTTAGGAGTACAATTCATTGGTAATAGGTATGTCATTGAGATGACAGGTCAGAGTGCAGGCAGAGATAGAATACAAATTCATAGCCTTCTGTATCACCAATTATGCAAGCCTGCTCGAAATTCCAAGCGGATGGTTGTTTGCGAAGTGAGTTGGTGCTTCGGCAGAGAAAATAATCACCCAGCGTGGGGCTCAAACCCACGACCCTGAGATTAAGAGTCTCATGCTCTACCGACTGAGCTAGCCAGGTACCTCAATGGTGATCTTGACTTGGTTTGAATATCGTACATCCCAGTTTCTGCAAAATATGGTGATCAGTGAGTGTTGTTGATGGATCCTGTGGTGCAATCTGTTAGCGTGTTGTACTTATACAGCAGTATACAGCAATTAGATGACAAGGTTATGAGTTCAAGCCCCAAGCAAGTATTCTTTTTGAAGCCTCTGCCTGTCTATTTCTTGTCCGGAAAATGATAATTTATTCAAGCCATTTAGGACAACAATTCATTGGTAATAGGTATGTCATTGAGATGACAGGTCAGAGTGCAGGCAGAGATAGAATACAAATTCATAGCCTTCTGTATAACCAACTATGCAGAGTGGCAAGCCTGCTCGAAATTCCAAGCGGATGGTTGTTTGCGAAGTGAATTGGTGCTTCGGCAGAGAAAATAATCACCTAACGTGGAGCTCGAACCCACGACCCTGAGATTAAGAGTCTCATGGTCTACCAACTGAGCTAGCCAGGTGCCTCAATTGTGAATTTGACTTGGTTTGAATATCGTACATCCCTGTTTCTGCAAAATATGGTGATCAGTGAGTGTTGTTGATGGATCCTGTGGTGCAATCTGTTAGCGTGTTGTACTTATACAGCAGTATACAGCAATTAGATGGCAAGGTTATGAGTTCAAGCCCCACCAGGAGCAAGTTTTCTTCTTGCCTGTCTATTTCTTGTCCGGAAAATAATAATTTATTCAAGCCTTTTAGGAGTACAATTCATTGGTAATAGGTATGTCATTCAGATGACAGGTCAGAGTGCAGGCAGAGGTAGAATACAAATTCATAGCCTTCTGTATCACCAACTATGCAGGGTGGCAAGCCTGCTCGAAATTCCAAGCGGATGGTTGTTTGCCAAGTGAGTTGGTGCTTCGGCAGAGAAAATAATTACCCAGCGTGGGGCTCAAACCCACGACCCTGAGATTAAGAGTCTTATGCTCTACCGACTGAGCTAGCCAGGTACCTCAATGGTGATCTTGACTTGGTTTGAATATCGTACATCCCAGTTTCTGCAAAATATGGTGATCAGTGAGTGTTGTTGATGGATCCTGTGGTGCAATCTGTTAGCGTGTTGTACTTATACAGCAGTATACAGCAATTAGATGACAAGGTTATGAGTTCAAGCCCCACCAGGAGCAAGTATTGTTCTTGAAGCCTCTGCCTGTCTATTTCTTGTCCGGAAAATGATAATTTATTCAAGCCATTTAGGAGTACAATTCATTGGTAATAGGTATGTCATTGAGATGACAGGTCAGAGTGCAGGCAGAGATAGAATACAAATTCATAGCCTTCTGTATCACCAACTATGCAGAGTGGCAAGCCTGCTCGAAATTCCAAGCGGATGGTTGTTTGCGAAGTGAGTTGGTGCTTCGGCAGAGAAAATAATCACCTAACGTGGGGCTCGAACCCACGACCCTGAGATTAAGAGTCTCATGCTCTACCGACTGAGCTAGCCAGGTGCCTCAATAGTATTTTTGACTTGGTACGAATATCGTACAGCCCAGTTTCTGCAAAATATGGTGATCAGTGAGTGTTGTTGATGGATCCTGTGGTGCAATCTGTTAGCGTGTTGTACTTAAACAGCAGTATACAGCAATTAGATGACAAGGTTATGAGTTCAAGCCCCACTAGGAGCAAGTATTGTTCTTGAAGCCTCTGCCTGTCTATTTCTTGTCCGGAAAATGATAATTTATTCAAGCCATTTAGGAGTACAATTCATTGGTAATAGGTATGTCATTCAGATGACAGGTCAGAGTGCAGGCAGAGATAGAATACAAATTCATAGCCTTCTGTATCACCAACCATGCAGAGTGGCAAGCCTGTTCGAAATTCCAAGCGGATGGTTGTTTGCGAAGTGAGTTGGTGCTTCGGCAGAGAAAATAAATACCCAACGTGGGGCTCGAACCCACGATCCTGAGATTAAGAGTCTCATGCTCTACCGACTGAGCTAGCCAGGTACCTCAATGGCGATCTTGACTTGGTTTGAAAATCGTACATCCCAGTTTCTGCAAAATATGGTGATCAGTGAGTGTTGTTGATGGATCCTGTGGTGCAATCTGTTAGCGTGTTGTACTTATACAGCAGTATACAGCAATTAGATGACAAGGTTATGAGTTCAAGCCCCACCAGGAGCAAGTATTGTTCTTGAAGCCTCTGCCTGTCTATTTCTTGTCCGGAAAATGATAATTTATTCAAGCCATTTAGGAGTACAATTCATTGGTAATAGGTATGTCATTCAGATGACAGGTCAGAGTGCCGGCAGAGCTAGAATACAAATTCATAGCCTTCTGTATCACCAACCATGCAGAGTGGCAAGCCTGTTCGAAATTCCAAGCGGATGGTTGTTTGCGAAGTGAGTTGGTGCTTCGGCAGAGAAAATAATCACCTAACGTGGGGCTCGAACCCACGACCCTGAGATTAAGAGTCTCATGCTCTACCGACTGAGCTAGCCAGGTACCTGAATAGTATTTTTGACTTGGTACGAATATCGTACAGCCCAGTTTCTGCAAAATATGGTGATAAGTGAGTGTTGTTGATGGATCCTGTGGTGCAATCTGTTAGCGTGTTGTACTTATACAGCAGTATACAGCAATTAGATGACAAGGTTATGAGTTCAAGCCCCACTAGGAGCAAGTATTGTTCTTGAAGCCTCTGCCTGTCTATTTCTTGTCCGGAAAATGATAATTTATTCAAGCTATTTAGGAGTACAATTCATTGGTAATAGGTATGTCATTCAGATGAAAGGTCAGAGTGCCGGCAGAGCTAGAATACAAATTCATAGCCTTCTGTATCACCAACCATGCAGAGTGGCAAGCCTGCTCGAAATTCCAAGCGGATGGTTGTTTGCGAAGTGAGTTGGTGCTTCGGCAGAGAAAATAATCACCTAACGTGGGGCTCGAACCCACGACCCTGAGATTAAGAGTCTCATGCTCTACCGACTGAGCTAGCCAGGTACCTGAATAGTATTTTTGACTTGGTACGAATATCGTACAGCCCAGTTTCTGCAAAATATGGTGATCAGTGAGTGTTGTTGATGGATCCTGTGGTGCAATCTGTTAGCGTGTTGTACTTATACAGCAGTATAAAGCAATTAGATGACAAGGTTATGAGTTCAAGCCCCACCAGGAGCAAGTATTCTTCTTGCCTGTCTATTTCTTGTCCGGAAAATGATAATTTATTCAAGCCATTTAGGAGTACAATTCATTGGTAATAGGTATGTCATTCAGATGACAGGTCAGAAAGAAGGCAGAGATAGAATACAAATTCATAGCCTTCTGTATCACCAACTATGCAGGGAGGCAAGCCTGCTCGAAATTCCAAGCGAATGGTTGTTTGCGAAGTGAGTTGGTGCTTCGGCAGAGAAAATAATCACCTAACGTGGGGCTCACGACCCTGAGATTAAGAGTCTCATGCTCTACCGACTGAGCTAGCCAGGTACCTCAATGGTGATCTTGACTTGGTTTGAATATCGTACATCCCAGTTTCTGCAAAATATGGTGATCAGTGAGTGTTGTTGATGGATCCTGTGGTGCAATCTGTTAGCGTGTTGTACTTATACAGCAGTATAAAGCAATTAGATGACAAGGTTATGAGTTCAAGCCCCACCAGGAGCAAGTATTCTTCTTGCCTGTCTATTTCTTGTCCGGAAAATGATAATTTATTCAAGCCATTTAGGAGTACAATTCATTGGTAATAGGTATGTCATTGAGATGACAGGTCAGAGTGCAGGCAGAGATAGAATACAAATTCATTGCCTTCTGTATCACCAACTATGCAGGGAGGCAAGCCTGCTCGAAATTCCAAGCGGATGGTTGTTTGCGAAGTGAGTTGGTGCTTCGGCAGAGAAAATAATCACCTAACGTGGGGCTCGAACCCACGACCCTGAGATTAAGAGTCTCATGCTCTACCGACTGAGCTAGCCAGGTACCTGAATAGTATTTTTGACTTGGTACGAATATCGTACAGCCCAGTTTCTGCAAAATATGGTGATCAGTGAGTGTTGTTGATGGATCCTGTGGTGCAATCTGTTAGCGTGTTGTACTTATACAGCAGTATAAAGCAATTAGATGACAAGGTTATGAGTTCAAGCCCCACCAGGAGCAAGTATTCTTCTTGCCTGTCTATTTCTTGTCCGGAAAATGACAATTTATTCAAGCCATTTAGGAGTACAATTCATTGGTAATAGGTATGTCATTCAGATGACAGGTCAGAAAGAAGGCAGAGATAGAATACAAATTCATAGCCTTCTGTATCACCAACTATGCAGGGAGGCAAGCCTGCTCGAAATTCCAAGCGAATGGTTGTTTGCGAAGTGAGTTGGTGCTTCGGCAGAGAAAATAATCACCTAACGTGGGGCTCACGACCCTGAGATTAAGAGTCTCATGCTCTACCGACTGAGCTAGCCAGGTACCTCAATGGTGATCTTGACTTGGTTTGAATATCGTACATCCCAGTTTCTGCAAAATATGGTGATCAGTGAGTGTTGTTGATGGATCCTGTGGTGCAATCTGTTAGCGTGTTGTACTTATACAGCAGTATAAAGCAATTAGATGACAAGGTTATGAGTTCAAGCCCCACCAGGAGCAAGTATTCTTCTTGCCTGTCTATTTCTTGTCCGGAAAATGATAATTTATTCAAGCCATTTAGGAGTACAATTCATTGGTAATAGGTATGTCATTGAGATGACAGGTCAGAGTGCAGGCAGAGATAGAATACAAATTCATTGCCTTCTGTATCACCAACTATGCAGGGAGGCAAGCCTGCTCGAAATTCCAAGCGGATGGTTGTTTGCGAAGTGAGTTGGTGCTTCGGCAGAGAAAATAATCACCTAACGTGGGGCTCGAACCCACGACCCTGAGATTAAGAGTCTCATGCTCTACCGACTGAGCTAGCCAGGTGCCTCAATAGTATTTTTGACTTGGTACGAATATCATACAGCCCAGTTTCTGTAAAATATGGTGATCAGTGAGTGTTGTTGATGGATCCTGTGGTGCAATCTGTTAGCGTGTTGTACTTAAACAGCAGTATACAGCAATTAGATGACAAGGTTATGAGTTCAAGCCCCTAGGAGCAAGTATTGTTCTTGAAGCCTCTGCCTGTCTATTTCTTGTCCGGAAAATGATAATTTATTCAAGCCATTTAGGAGTACAATTCATTGGTAATAGGTATGTCATTCAGATGACAGGTCAGAGTGCAGGCAGAGATAGAATACAAATTCATAGCCTTCTGTATCACCAACCATGCAGAGTGGTGTTCATGAATTAATTATAGGAGAGACAAGAACAAGATGAGACTCTGGACAAGGCGGATACGGTATATTTGAGGCCTTTTAATCTAGCATAGTGATATTTGGCAAACGTGCAGCACGGCTCTCATCGTCCACTCTAAGGGAGGTTTCGGAAAAAGAGAACGTAACACATATTTGGGCAGTACATTTATACATTGAAATGACGTAGGTAGATTCTAGTAGTCCTGGCTCCTGGTTGGTTGTTCGTAGGTGATAGACAGTCCTCTCCAGCCTGTTGTCGGTATCTCATTGGTTCTGGACAGAGTTCTTTGTCTTTGTAGCCCATCCCAAAGGGTTTGGAGCAGTGTATATTCATGGGTTATCCGTGTGTTTAACAACAGTCCGTGAATGCGTCATTACATGTTTTAATATGTTATTACAACACCCCCTCTTCACGTCTACTAGACGTGACAAAACTAAATGTAAGAAAAATAGAATAGGACATTTTAGGAATTTTGTAGTCCCCCTCTTCACGTCTCCAAAGAGACGTGAAAATTACTCATATGTGCATGTTTCAAACTCCACCAGAGGATCCTCCTGTTGTATGAGGGGGAACATCAGTGCAGGGTCATTATTTGGTGCAATAGCAGAAGTAATGACTCGAGAAAGCAGGGAGCGGGCACATGGGATGCAACAACAGCCACAGAGGGTTAGTATTGCAACAAACACAGAGATAGAGACCAGAATAGAAGAGACCAGGACCTTATATTTACCAAATGCATCCATCCAGGAGTCCCACGTGCTGGTATCAACCCCAGAGTGGGATTTCATTTTACCATTCAGGGTACGTAGTCCTTCTAACGCAACAGTGAGACTGCCATCAGAGGCTGTATTATTGGGGATAAATGTGCAACATTGCTCCCCAAACATAAAACATATACCACCCTTCTCAGCCAGCAACATGTCAACGGCAATGCGATTTTGAAAAGCCATAAGGGAGGTAGCCGCCAGTTGACCATGTACGGCCTCAAAACCTTGTTGAGTCCAGTTCCCTAATTTTTGGACATTGAAATGTATATAGTTAATGCGGTCAACATTTTTATTCACAGTACACCACCAGCAGAGAGATGATTCAAAACCTGCGGCGACCTGGTCCACCAGCTTGTACTCATCAGGGACCCCCCTAGGAACACCTATAGCATCAATATATGTGGGATCCCCAACAGTCAGGGCTGCTTCCCGCTTGGTTCTGGTAGGCAGAAACTGTGGGTCCACAGCCTGTATCCGGGTCACCAAATCACCCACACCTATAGGGTAAACAGAGATAGGCAGTAGAAGTGTTACAAGCGCACAAGTACCCGTAGCCTTATTGGGAGGTCTGTCAAAAAGCCGAGGTCCCCCACACCACCACCAGATGTCAGCCCTGATCACTGGCTTAAAAACTCCAACTACTACGATAGTATTTGTACACCAACCAACAGGGAGCAAACCTAACTGTAGTATACCCCCTGTCATGTTAATACAGGCGAATTCGGCCCTGGCAACATCAGAGGAAAATACTGGTGCCCTGTCCGTAGCGGAGACAACAGGGTAAACTGCATCCCACAAGAAACAATTACCAGTCGGATTGTCTTGGTCCATAAGGGGCATTAAACATCCGATCTCGACAGTAGCCGGGACAATGCGGAGCAATGGTCGGGCACCCATGCAAACTACACAACTAGTGGGGGTAGTATTGGCTGCTTGTTCGGTCAATAATAGCCAATTGTTAGACAAACCTGAGATACCTGTAGCAACCCGAATGTTCTCATCCGGGGTAGGGGTGGTGACCACTAAAACAGCAGAACCCCACCCATCCCTGTGCTGGGGCAGGGTATGTGGCTTTGCCATATCGTCACGCACCGTCACAGAAGTAGGCTGTGGTTCTGGCGTAACACAGATATATAGTGTGAAATGGACTTCAGCCCTCTCGGTATCTACATATGGGGCCAACGTAAAAACCTGGCACCCCATAGTGGTTCCAGGTCGTACAATCAGCTTTAGTTGAAAACCAGTGCGTGAAAATGTAAGCCGTTTGCGCCATGCAAGAACAACCCGTCCCTTGGAATAGCTGGACCAGTCATGCCCCGTTTCTGCCACCAAGTTTTTCCAAGACCACTCACCATATCCCCCTTTGGTTATATACCAGTTAAAACTGGAATAGGTCCAGGCAGGCAGCCCCAAACTATTTTTCGCATGACCCAAAAGGCCCCAAGGCAGGTAAACAGTGGTGGTGGCATTGAAAGGCAAACACAGGGTGGTGCTCTTCAACTCCTGGGGGGTGCACTTAGTGATCCCCACCTCACGCCTAGAAACGGTATGGTCTTGTGGTAGATAAGAGGGAAAAGAGAGAGAGTTAGTTTCACCTGGCAGAGTAGAATTCAGTGTGTGAGTCTGTAGTGGGTGCCTCTGTTGGTTTATAAGCCATGTGAGTGTACATACAGTGACCCCTCCCATGAGAAGAAAAATAACAAACAGGGGTCCGGAGATCCCCAACCGCTCCCAAGGAGTACGGTGTGACTTAGTCAGTGAATATGGGGCTGAACCTCCCATTTCCCCTGACTAAGGAGGTGCAAGATTTGGGGCCGAATGTAGACCACTTAGGTCGGTTCTGACTTCCGTCAGTGTGCGGGAAGGGGTTGGAGCTGGTGTACAATGTGTGAGGTGGTGCCAAGGTGCGCCCAATTTACCTTTGACCTGGACTGAGTGTGAAGTAACTTCCTTCACTTCGTACGGACCAGTCCACCTGGGTTCCAGCCACTTTCTCTTGTGGACCTTCACCCTTACCCAGTCTCCAACCTTTACCTTCAGTGGCACTGGTTCCTCCGGCAGTTCTCCCTCCTGGACCTTTCGAACCTGGGCAGAGAGAGCTGCAGAAAGTTTCGTCAGTTCTCTTACATAGTTAGACATAGAAATTTGTTGCACATCAAGAGCGGGCATATGACCTCCCTCCCTTGGTGGGCCAGGCATGACTCTACCAGTCATTATCTCATGAGGAGAGAGATGGGTGCCTGACCCTGGTGAGGCTCTCATGGCCATCAACGCCAGGGGCAGGGCTTCGACCCATTTCAACTTCGACCCGGCACATACCTTAGCTATTTTGGACTTAAGCGTTTGATTCCCGCGTTCCACGAGACCTTGGGACTGTGGCCGATAGACAGACCCAAATTTGTGTGTGATGCCAAATCGCTCCTCCACCTTTCGCAGGTGCTGATTGCTGAAGTGGGAACCATTGTCGGAACGGATTTGACGCGGAACCCCATACCTGGGTATGAGTTCAGTTTGTAGCCATTTAATGACTGACCTCGCATCCTCTCTTGCCGTTGGGATTGCCTCTACCCATTTGGAAAACCTATCCACCATCACTAATAGATATCGTTTCCCATTGACCACATTATCCGCCCCCATGTCCGTGTAATCTATGCTAATGTCCTGAAAACATGCATTAGGTACTGGGTATGAGCCCATTGGAGTTTGGTATGGTTTCTTAGGATTGTAGCTACCACAAATGCTGCACTCGTCACAAAATAAGTCTGTCATATCTTTCATGTGAGGGTGCCACCAGATGTGAGACACCTTCTGTAAAGTCCTTAGTTTGCCTTCGTGGGTGGGCCCATGAGCTTCCCGTAGTAGTTCTGGGCATAGATTTGCGGGAGCTACCAATCTGCCGTCATGGCATCTCCACAATCCATCCTGTCCTTTGGTAGCCCCCTTTTGTCCCCAAACTGAATGTTCATATGGTCCTGCCGAGATCTGGAGTTCTTGTATGTGTTGTTCTGTTAGTTCAGTCTGGGGTGGTTGGGTCTGCAGCACCATTTGTCTTGGAGTGTATCCACCAGCTTTCTTGGCTGCTTTGTCAGCTGCATCATTCCCCTCGCTGACTCTATTTTTCAGTTGTTGATGTCCTTTACACTTCATGATGGCCACCTTTTTGGGTAGGGAAACGGATGTAATCAGTTTCTCCATCTGTGTCTTGTGTTTAATTGGAAGGTTCCCTGTGGTGGTGAAGTTGCGCCTCACCCATTGTGGTCCATCCGTATGAACTGCTCCATGGGCATATGCCGAGTCGGTGTAAATATTTACAATTTTTCCTTCAGCTCCTTTCAATGCTTGTGTCAAGCCTATGATTTCAGCCAATTGAGCTGATGCAGGTTGCGGAATGATCGCCGACTCCAGGGTCACGTGTGATCCATCCGGCAGCTGCTGCACCACTGCATATGCTGCTATATTTCCATCTTCTCCTCTGTAACAGCATCCGTCTGTGTACAACCATAGGTCGGGGTTACAGAGTGGTTCATTCCCCAGGTCAGGTCTCAGTTTTAATTCTTGTGCAGCTCGTTCCGCACAGGAATGGGGCAGTCCTTCTTCCGCGTTGAGCGCGTCAGCCATGTTTTTCTCAGTGTTGACAAATGTGATGTGTGATTGTGTGCATTTGTTCTGAATTTTCGTTTTTCTTTCGGCGCTGAATGTGAATTCTTTGCTCATCAGATATGCCGCAATTCCGTGGTGGGTGTGGATTTCCAACGGATGACACATTACCAGGTGGGCGGTTTTTTCAATGGCTTTTGCCACTGCAGCCATATACCTAGAACATGTGGTTTGTCCTACTTCAATGTGGTCCAGTTTCGAGGAGTGATACATCAGCACTCTCCTCTCCCCCTTTTGTTTCTGAAAAAGGATGGATGACGTAAATCCTTCCTTTTCCGAAACATCCAGATGGAATTTGTTTTTGTAGTCAGGTGCGGTTAAAGCTGCGGCCACTGAGAGATCCGTCTTCAAGAGTGAAAACGCCAATGATGCTTCAGGAGTCCATACCAGTGGTGAGTGTAGGTTTCTCGACCCCGCCTCACGCACCATTTCCCTCAAGGGCTCAGTTCTGCCAGTGAAGTCAGGGATGTGTGTGCGGCTGTAACCAGTCAGCCCAAGGAATGACAACATTCCTGACACTGTGATGGGGCGTGGATGATGGAGTATCGAGTCTCTGTGATTAAGAGTCTCATGCTCTACCGACTGAGCTAGCCAGGTGCCTCAATAGTATTTTTGACTTGGTACGAATATCGTACAGCCCAGTTTCTGTAAAATATGGTGATCAGTGAGTGTTGTTGATGGATCCTGTGGTGCAATCTGTTAGCGTGTTGTACTTAAACAGCAGTATACAGCAATTAGATGACAAGGTTATGAGTTCAAGCCCCTAGGAGCAAGTATTGTTCTTGAAGCCTCTGCCTGTCTATTTCTTGTCCGGAAAATGATAATTTATTCAAGCCATTTAGGAGTACAATTCATTGGTAATAGGTATGTCATTCAGATGACAGGTCAGAGTGCAGGCAGAGATAGAATACAAATTCATAGCCTTCTGTATCACCAACCATGCAGAGTGGCAAGCCTGTTCGAAATTCCAAGCGGATGGTTGTTTGCGAAGTAAGTTGGTGCTTCGGCAGAGAAAATAATCACCTAACGTGGGGCTCGAACCCACGACCCTGAGATTAAGAGTCTCATGCTCTACCGACTGAGCTAGCCAGGTGCCTCAATAGTATTTTTGACTTGGTACGAATATCGTACAGCCCAGTTTCTGCAAAATATGGTGATCAGTGAGTGTTGTTGATGGATCCTGTGGTGCAATCTGTTAGCGTGTTGTACTTATACAGCAGTATAAAGCAATTAGATGACAAGGTTATGAGTTCAAGCCCCACCAGGAGCAAGTATTCTTCTTGCCTGTCTATTTCTTGTCCGGAAAATGATAATTTATTCAAGCCATTTAGGAGTACAATTCATTGGTAATAGGTATGTCATTCAGATGACAGGTCAGAAAGAAGGCAGAGATAGAATACAAATTCATAGCCTTCTGTATCACCAACTATGCAGGGAGGCAAGCCTGCTCGAAATTCCAAGCGGATGGTTGTTTGCGAAGTGAGTTGGTGCTTCGGCAGAGAAAATAATCACCTAACGTGGGGCTCGAACCCACGACCCTGAGATTAAGAGTCTCATGCTCTACCGACTGAGCTAGCCAGGTGCCTCAATAGTATTTTTGACTTGGTACGAATATCGTACAGCCCAGTTTCTGTAAAATATGGTGATCAGTGAGTGTTGTTGATGGATCCTGTGGTGCAATCTGTTAGCGTGTTGTACTTAAACAGCAGTATACAGCAATTAGATGACAAGGTTATGAGTTCAAGCCCCTAGGAGCAAGTATTGTTCTTGAAGCCTCTGCCTGTCTATTTCTTGTCCGGAAAATGATAATTTATTCAAGCCATTTAGGAGTACAATTCATTGGTAATAGGTATGTCATTCAGATGACAGGTCAGAGTGCAGGCAGAGATAGAATACAAATTCATAGCCTTCTGTATCACCAACCATGCAGAGTGGCAAGCCTGTTCGAAATTCCAAGCGGATGGTTGTTTGCGAAGTAAGTTGGTGCTTCGGCAGAGAAAATAATCACCTAACGTGGGGCTCGAACCCACGACCCTGAGATTAAGAGTCTCATGCTCTACCGACTGAGCTAGCCAGGTGCCTCAATAGTATTTTTGACTTGGTACGAATATCGTACAGCCCAGTTTCTGTAAAATATGGTGATCAGTGAGTGTTGTTGATGGATCCTGTGGTGCAATCTGTTAGCGTGTTGTACTTAAACAGCAGTATACAGCAATTAGATGACAAGGTTATGAGTTCAAGCCCCTAGGAGCAAGTATTGTTCTTGAAGCCTCTGCCTGTCTATTTCTTGTCCGGAAAATGATAATTTATTCAAGCCATTTAGGAGTACAATTCATTGGTAATAGGTATGTCATTCAGATGACAGGTCAGAGTGCAGGCAGAGATAGAATACAAATTCATAGCCTTCTGTATCACCAACCATGCAGAGTGGCAAGCCTGTTCGAAATTCCAAGCGGATGGTTGTTTGCGAAGTAAGTTGGTGCTTCGGCAGAGAAAATAATCACCTAACTTGGGGCTCGAACCCACGACCCTGAGATTAAGAGTCTCATGCTCTACCGACTGAGCTAGCCAGGTACCTGAATAGTATTTTTGACTTGGTACGAATATCGTACAGCCCAGTTTCTGCAAAATATGGTGATCAGTGAGTGTTGTTGATGGATCCTGTGGTGCAATCTGTTAGCGTGTTGTACTTATACAGCAGTATAAAGCAATTAGAGGACAAGGTTATGAGTTCAAGCCCCACCAGGAGCAAGTATTCTTCTTGCCTGTCTATTTCTTGTCCGGAAAATGATAATTTATTCAAGCCATTTAGGAGTACAATTCATTGGTAATAGGTATGTCATTCAGATGACAGGTCAGAAAGAAGGCAGAGATAGAATACAAATTCATAGCCTTCTGTATCACCAACTATGCAGGGAGGCAAGCCTGCTCGAAATTCCAAGCGGATGGTTGTTTGCGAAGTGAGTTGGTGCTTCGGCAGAGAAAATAATCACCTAACGTGGGGCTCGAACCCACGACCCTGAGATTAAGAGTCTCATGCTCTACCGACTGAGCTAGCCAGGTGCCTCAATAGTATTTTTGACTTGGTACGAATATCGTACAGCCCAGTTTCTGTAAAATATGGTGATCAGTGAGTGTTGTTGATGGATCCTGTGGTGCAATCTGTTAGCGTGTTGTACTTAAACAGCAGTATACAGCAATTAGATGACAAGGTTATGAGTTCAAGCCCCTAGGAGCAAGTATTGTTCTTGAAGCCTCTGCCTGTCTATTTCTTGTCCGGAAAATGATAATTTATTCAAGCCATTTAGGAGTACAATTCATTGGTAATAGGTATGTCATTGAGATGACAGGTCAGAGTGCAGGCAGAGATAGAATACAAATTCATAGCCTTCTGTATCACCAACCATGCAGAGTGGCAAGCCTGTTCGAAATTCCAAGCGGATGGTTGTTTGCGAAGTAAGTTGGTGCTTCGGCAGAGAAAATAATCACCTAACGTGGGGCTCGAACCCACGACCCTGAGATTAAGAGTCTCATGCTCTACCGACTGAGCTAGCCAGGTGCCTCAATAGTATTTTTGACTTGGTACGAATATCGTACAGCCCAGTTTCTGTAAAATATGGTGATCAGTGAGTGTTGTTGATGGATCCTGTGGTGCAATCTGTTAGCGTGTTGTACTTAAACAGCAGTATACAGCAATTAGATGACAAGGTTATGAGTTCAAGCCCCTAGGAGCAAGTATTGTTCTTGAAGCCTCTGCCTGTCTATTTCTTGTCCGGAAAATGATAATTTATTCAAGCCATTTAGGAGTACAATTCATTGGTAATAGGTATGTCATTCAGATGACAGGTCAGAGTGCAGGCAGAGATAGAATACAAATTCATAGCCTTCTGTATCACCAACCATGCAGAGTGGCAAGCCTGTTCGAAATTCCAAGCGGATGGTTGTTTGCGAAGTAAGTTGGTGCTTCGGCAGAGAAAATAATCACCTAACGTGGGGCTCGAACCCACGACCCTGAGATTAAGAGTCTCATGCTCTACCGACTGAGCTAGCCAGGTACCTGAATAGTATTTTTGACTTGGTACGAATATCGTACAGCCCAGTTTCTGCAAAATATGGTGATCAGTGAGTGTTGTTGATGGATCCTGTGGTGCAATCTGTTAGCGTGTTGTACTTATACAGCAGTATAAAGCAATTAGATGACAAGGTTATGAGTTCAAGCCCCACCAGGAGCAAGTATTCTTCTTGCCTGTCTATTTCTTGTCCGGAAAATGATAATTTATTCAAGCCATTTAGGAGTACAATTCATTGGTAATAGGTATGTCATTCAGATGACAGGTCAGAGTGCAGGCAGAGATAGAATACAAATTCATAGCCTTCTGTATCACCAACCATGCAGAGTGGCAAGCCTGTTCGAAATTCCAAGCGGATGGTTGTTTGCGAAGTAAGTTGGTGCTTCGGCAGAGAAAATAATCACCTAACTTGGGGCTCGAACCCACGACCCTGAGATTAAGAGTCTCATGCTCTACCGACTGAGCTAGCCAGGTACCTGAATAGTATTTTTGACTTGGTACGAATATCGTACAGCCCAGTTTCTGCAAAATATGGTGATCAGTGAGTGTTGTTGATGGATCCTGTGGTGCAATCTGTTAGCGTGTTGTACTTATACAGCAGTATAAAGCAATTAGATGACAAGGTTATGAGTTCAAGCCCCACCAGGAGCAAGTATTCTTCTTGCCTGTCTATTTCTTGTCCGGAAAATGATAATTTATTCAAGCCATTTAGGAGTACAATTCATTGGTAATAGGTATGTCATTCAGATGACAGGTCAGAAAGAAGGCAGAGATAGAATACAAATTCATAGCCTTCTGTATCACCAACTATGCAGGGAGGCAAGCCTGCTCGAAATTCCAAGCGGATGGTTGTTTGCGAAGTGAGTTGGTGCTTCGGCAGAGAAAATAATCACCTAACGTGGGGCTCGAACCCACGACCCTGAGATTAAGAGTCTCATGCTCTACCGACTGAGCTAGCCAGGTACCTCAATGGTGATCTTGACTTGGTTTGAATATCGTACATCCCAGTTTCTGCAAAATATGGTGATCAGTGAGTGTTGTTGATGGATCCTGTGGTGCAATCTGTTAGCGTGTTGTACTTAAACAGCAGTATACAGCAATTAGATGACAAGGTTATGAGTTCAAGCCCCTAGGAGCAAGTATTGTTCTTGAAGCCTCTGCCTGTCTATTTCTTGTCCGGAAAATGATAATTTATTCAAGCCATTTAGGAGTACAATTCATTGGTAATAGGTATGTCATTGAGATGACAGGTCAGAGTGCAGGCAGAGATAGAATACAAATTCATAGCCTTCTGTATCACCAACCATGCAGAGTGGCAAGCCTGTTCGAAATTCCAAGCGGATGGTTGTTTGCGAAGTAAGTTGGTGCTTCGGCAGAGAAAATAATCACCTAACGTGGGGCTCGAACCCACGACCCTGAGATTAAGAGTCTCATGCTCTACCGACTGAGCTAGCCAGGTGCCTCAATAGTATTTTTGACTTGGTACGAATATCGTACAGCCCAGTTTCTGTAAAATATGGTGATCAGTGAGTGTTGTTGATGGATCCTGTGGTGCAATCTGTTAGCGTGTTGTACTTAAACAGCAGTATACAGCAATTAGATGACAAGGTTATGAGTTCAAGCCCCTAGGAGCAAGTATTGTTCTTGAAGCCTCTGCCTGTCTATTTCTTGTCCGGAAAATGATAATTTATTCAAGCCATTTAGGAGTACAATTCATTGGTAATAGGTATGTCATTCAGATGACAGGTCAGAGTGCAGGCAGAGATAGAATACAAATTCATAGCCTTCTGTATCACCAACCATGCAGAGTGGCAAGCCTGTTCGAAATTCCAAGCGGATGGTTGTTTGCGAAGTAAGTTGGTGCTTCGGCAGAGAAAATAATCACCTAACGTGGGGCTCGAACCCACGACCCTGAGATTAAGAGTCTCATGCTCTACCGACTGAGCTAGCCAGGTGCCTCAATAGTATTTTTGACTTGGTACGAATATCGTACAGCCCAGTTTCTGTAAAATATGGTGATCAGTGAGTGTTGTTGATGGATCCTGTGGTGCAATCTGTTAGCGTGTTGTACTTATACAGCAGTATAAAGCAATTAGATGACAAGGTTATGAGTTCAAGCCCCACCAGGAGCAAGTATTCTTCTTGCCTGTCTATTTCTTGTCCGGAAAATGATAATTTATTCAAGCCATTTAGGAGTACAATTCATTGGTAATAGGTATGTCATTCAGATGACAGGTCAGAGTGCAGGCAGAGATAGAATACAAATTCATAGCCTTCTGTATCACCAACCATGCAGAGTGGCAAGCCTGTTCGAAATTCCAAGCGGATGGTTGTTTGCGAAGTAAGTTGGTGCTTCGGCAGAGAAAATAATCACCTAACTTGGGGCTCAAACCCACGACCCTGAGATTAAGAGTCTCATGCTCTACCGACTGAGCTAGCCAGGTACCTGAATAGTATTTTTGACTTGGTACGAATATCGTACAGCCCAGTTTCTGCAAAATATGGTGATCAGTGAGTGTTGTTGATGGATCCTGTGGTGCAATCTGTTAGCGTGTTGTACTTATACAGCAGTATAAAGCAATTAGATGACAAGGTTATGAGTTCAAGCCCCACCAGGAGCAAGTATTCTTCTTGCCTGTCTATTTCTTGTCCGGAAAATGATAATTTATTCAAGCCATTTAGGAGTACAATTCATTGGTAATAGGTATGTCATTCAGATGACAGGTCAGAAAGAAGGCAGAGATAGAATACAAATTCATAGCCTTCTGTATCACCAACTATGCAGGGAGGCAAGCCTGCTCGAAATTCCAAGCGGATGGTTGTTTGCGAAGTGAGTTGGTGCTTCGGCAGAGAAAATAATCACCTAACGTGGGGCTCGAACCCACGACCCTGAGATTAAGAGTCTCATGCTCTACCGACTGAGCTAGCCAGGTACCTCAATGGTGATCTTGACTTGGTTTGAATATCGTACATCCCAGTTTCTGCAAAATATGGTGATCAGTGAGTGTTGTTGATGGATCCTGTGGTGCAATCTGTTAGCGTGTTGTACTTAAACAGCAGTATACAGCAATTAGATGACAAGGTTATGAGTTCAAGCCCCTAGGAGCAAGTATTGTTCTTGAAGCCTCTGCCTGTCTATTTCTTGTCCGGAAAATGATAATTTATTCAAGCCATTTAGGAGTACAATTCATTGGTAATAGGTATGTCATTGAGATGACAGGTCAGAGTGCAGGCAGAGATAGAATACAAATTCATAGCCTTCTGTATCACCAACCATGCAGAGTGGCAAGCCTGTTCGAAATTCCAAGCGGATGGTTGTTTGCGAAGTAAGTTGGTGCTTCGGCAGAGAAAATAATCACCTAACGTGGGGCTCGAACCCACGACCCTGAGATTAAGAGTCTCATGCTCTACCGACTGAGCTAGCCAGGTGCCTCAATAGTATTTTTGACTTGGTACGAATATCGTACAGCCCAGTTTCTGTAAAATATGGTGATCAGTGAGTGTTGTTGATGGATCCTGTGGTGCAATCTGTTAGCGTGTTGTACTTAAACAGCAGTATACAGCAATTAGATGACAAGGTTATGAGTTCAAGCCCCTAGGAGCAAGTATTGTTCTTGAAGCCTCTGCCTGTCTATTTCTTGTCCGGAAAATGATAATTTATTCAAGCCATTTAGGAGTACAATTCATTGGTAATAGGTATGTCATTCAGATGACAGGTCAGAGTGCAGGCAGAGATAGAATACAAATTCATAGCCTTCTGTATCACCAACCATGCAGAGTGGCAAGCCTGTTCGAAATTCCAAGCGGATGGTTGTTTGCGAAGTAAGTTGGTGCTTCGGCAGAGAAAATAATCACCTAACGTGGGGCTCGAACCCACGACCCTGAGATTAAGAGTCTCATGCTCTACCGACTGAGCTAGCCAGGTACCTGAATAGTATTTTTGACTTGGTACGAATATCGTACAGCCCAGTTTCTGCAAAATATGGTGATCAGTGAGTGTTGTTGATGGATCCTGTGGTGCAATCTGTTAGCGTGTTGTACTTATACAGCAGTATAAAGCAATTAGATGACAAGGTTATGAGTTCAAGCCCCACCAGGAGCAAGTATTCTTCTTGCCTGTCTATTTCTTGTCCGGAAAATGATAATTTATTCAAGCCATTTAGGAGTACAATTCATTGGTAATAGGTATGTCATTCAGATGACAGGTCAGAGTGCAGGCAGAGATAGAATACAAATTCATAGCCTTCTGTATCACCAACCATGCAGAGTGGCAAGCCTGTTCGAAATTCCAAGCGGATGGTTGTTTGCGAAGTAAGTTGGTGCTTCGGCAGAGAAAATAATCACCTAACTTGGGGCTCGAACCCACGACCCTGAGATTAAGAGTCTCATGCTCTACCGACTGAGCTAGCCAGGTACCTGAATAGTATTTTTGACTTGGTACGAATATCGTACAGCCCAGTTTCTGCAAAATATGGTGATCAGTGAGTGTTGTTGATGGATCCTGTGGTGCAATCTGTTAGCGTGTTGTACTTATACAGCAGTATAAAGCAATTAGATGACAAGGTTATGAGTTCAAGCCCCACCAGGAGCAAGTATTCTTCTTGCCTGTCTATTTCTTGTCCGGAAAATGATAATTTATTCAAGCCATTTAGGAGTACAATTCATTGGTAATAGGTATGTCATTCAGATGACAGGTCAGAAAGAAGGCAGAGATAGAATACAAATTCATAGCCTTCTGTATCACCAACTATGCAGGGAGGCAAGCCTGCTCGAAATTCCAAGCGGATGGTTGTTTGCGAAGTGAGTTGGTGCTTCGGCAGAGAAAATAATCACCTAACGTGGGGCTCGAACCCACGACCCTGAGATTAAGAGTCTCATGCTCTACCGACTGAGCTAGCCAGGTGCCTCAATAGTATTTTTGACTTGGTACGAATATCGTACAGCCCAGTTTCTGTAAAATATGGTGATCAGTGAGTGTTGTTGATGGATCCTGTGGTGCAATCTGTTAGCGTGTTGTACTTAAACAGCAGTATACAGCAATTAGATGACAAGGTTATGAGTTCAAGCCCCTAGGAGCAAGTATTGTTCTTGAAGCCTCTGCCTGTCTATTTCTTGTCCGGAAAATGATAATTTATTCAAGCCATTTAGGAGTACAATTCATTGGTAATAGGTATGTCATTGAGATGACAGGTCAGAGTGCAGGCAGAGATAGAATACAAATTCATAGCCTTCTGTATCACCAACCATGCAGAGTGGCAAGCCTGTTCGAAATTCCAAGCGGATGGTTGTTTGCGAAGTAAGTTGGTGCTTCGGCAGAGAAAATAATCACCTAACGTGGGGCTCGAACCCACGACCCTGAGATTAAGAGTCTCATGCTCTACCGACTGAGCTAGCCAGGTGCCTCAATAGTATTTTTGACTTGGTACGAATATCGTACAGCCCAGTTTCTGTAAAATATGGTGATCAGTGAGTGTTGTTGATGGATCCTGTGGTGCAATCTGTTAGCGTGTTGTACTTAAACAGCAGTATACAGCAATTAGATGACAAGGTTATGAGTTCAAGCCCCTAGGAGCAAGTATTGTTCTTGAAGCCTCTGCCTGTCTATTTCTTGTCCGGAAAATGATAATTTATTCAAGCCATTTAGGAGTACAATTCATTGGTAATAGGTATGTCATTGAGATGACAGGTCAGAGTGCAGGCAGAGATAGAATACAAATTCATAGCCTTCTGTATCACCAACCATGCAGAGTGGCAAGCCTGTTCGAAATTCCAAGCGGATGGTTGTTTGCGAAGTAAGTTGGTGCTTCGGCAGAGAAAATAATCACCTAACGTGGGGCTCGAACCCACGACCCTGAGATTAAGAGTCTCATGCTCTACCGACTGAGCTAGCCAGGTGCCTCAATAGTATTTTTGACTTGGTACGAATATCGTACAGCCCAGTTTCTGTAAAATATGGTGATCAGTGAGTGTTGTTGATGGATCCTGTGGTGCAATCTGTTAGCGTGTTGTACTTAAACAGCAGTATACAGCAATTAGATGACAAGGTTATGAGTTCAAGCCCCTAGGAGCAAGTATTGTTCTTGAAGCCTCTGCCTGTCTATTTCTTGTCCGGAAAATGATAATTTATTCAAGCCATTTAGGAGTACAATTCATTGGTAATAGGTATGTCATTCAGATGACAGGTCAGAGTGCAGGCAGAGATAGAATACAAATTCATAGCCTTCTGTATCACCAACCATGCAGAGTGGCAAGCCTGTTCGAAATTCCAAGCGGATGGTTGTTTGCGAAGTAAGTTGGTGCTTCGGCAGAGAAAATAATCACCTAACGTGGGGCTCGAACCCACGACCCTGAGATTAAGAGTCTCATGCTCTACCGACTGAGCTAGCCAGGTACCTGAATAGTATTTTTGACTTGGTACGAATATCGTACAGCCCAGTTTCTGCAAAATATGGTGATCAGTGAGTGTTGTTGATGGATCCTGTGGTGCAATCTGTTAGCGTGTTGTACTTATACAGCAGTATAAAGCAATTAGATGACAAGGTTATGAGTTCAAGCCCCACCAGGAGCAAGTATTCTTCTTGCCTGTCTATTTCTTGTCCGGAAAATGATAATTTATTCAAGCCATTTAGGAGTACAATTCATTGGTAATAGGTATGTCATTCAGATGACAGGTCAGAGTGCAGGCAGAGATAGAATACAAATTCATAGCCTTCTGTATCACCAACCATGCAGAGTGGCAAGCCTGTTCGAAATTCCAAGCGGATGGTTGTTTGCGAAGTAAGTTGGTGCTTCGGCAGAGAAAATAATCACCTAACTTGGGGCTCGAACCCACGACCCTGAGATTAAGAGTCTCATGCTCTACCGACTGAGCTAGCCAGGTACCTGAATAGTATTTTTGACTTGGTACGAATATCGTACAGCCCAGTTTCTGCAAAATATGGTGATCAGTGAGTGTTGTTGATGGATCCTGTGGTGCAATCTGTTAGCGTGTTGTACTTATACAGCAGTATAAAGCAATTAGATGACAAGGTTATGAGTTCAAGCCCCACCAGGAGCAAGTATTCTTCTTGCCTGTCTATTTCTTGTCCGGAAAATGATAATTTATTCAAGCCATTTAGGAGTACAATTCATTGGTAATAGGTATGTCATTCAGATGACAGGTCAGAAAGAAGGCAGAGATAGAATACAAATTCATAGCCTTCTGTATCACCAACTATGCAGGGAGGCAAGCCTGCTCGAAATTCCAAGCGGATGGTTGTTTGCGAAGTGAGTTGGTGCTTCGGCAGAGAAAATAATCACCTAACGTGGGGCTCGAACCCACGACCCTGAGATTAAGAGTCTCATGCTCTACCGACTGAGCTAGCCAGGTGCCTCAATAGTATTTTTGACTTGGTACGAATATCGTACAGCCCAGTTTCTGTAAAATATGGTGATCAGTGAGTGTTGTTGATGGATCCTGTGGTGCAATCTGTTAGCGTGTTGTACTTAAACAGCAGTATACAGCAATTAGATGACAAGGTTATGAGTTCAAGCCCCTAGGAGCAAGTATTGTTCTTGAAGCCTCTGCCTGTCTATTTCTTGTCCGGAAAATGATAATTTATTCAAGCCATTTAGGAGTACAATTCATTGGTAATAGGTATGTCATTGAGATGACAGGTCAGAGTGCAGGCAGAGATAGAATACAAATTCATAGCCTTCTGTATCACCAACCATGCAGAGTGGCAAGCCTGTTCGAAATTCCAAGCGGATGGTTGTTTGCGAAGTAAGTTGGTGCTTCGGCAGAGAAAATAATCACCTAACGTGGGGCTCGAACCCACGACCCTGAGATTAAGAGTCTCATGCTCTACCGACTGAGCTAGCCAGGTGCCTCAATAGTATTTTTGACTTGGTACGAATATCGTACAGCCCAGTTTCTGTAAAATATGGTGATCAGTGAGTGTTGTTGATGGATCCTGTGGTGCAATCTGTTAGCGTGTTGTACTTAAACAGCAGTATACAGCAATTAGATGACAAGGTTATGAGTTCAAGCCCCTAGGAGCAAGTATTGTTCTTGAAGCCTCTGCCTGTCTATTTCTTGTCCGGAAAATGATAATTTATTCAAGCCATTTAGGAGTACAATTCATTGGTAATAGGTATGTCATTGAGATGACAGGTCAGAGTGCAGGCAGAGATAGAATACAAATTCATAGCCTTCTGTATCACCAACCATGCAGAGTGGCAAGCCTGTTCGAAATTCCAAGCGGATGGTTGTTTGCGAAGTAAGTTGGTGCTTCGGCAGAGAAAATAATCACCTAACGTGGGGCTCGAACCCACGACCCTGAGATTAAGAGTCTCATGCTCTACCGACTGAGCTAGCCAGGTGCCTCAATAGTATTTTTGACTTGGTACGAATATCGTACAGCCCAGTTTCTGTAAAATATGGTGATCAGTGAGTGTTGTTGATGGATCCTGTGGTGCAATCTGTTAGCGTGTTGTACTTAAACAGCAGTATACAGCAATTAGATGACAAGGTTATGAGTTCAAGCCCCTAGGAGCAAGTATTGTTCTTGAAGCCTCTGCCTGTCTATTTCTTGTCCGGAAAATGATAATTTATTCAAGCCATTTAGGAGTACAATTCATTGGTAATAGGTATGTCATTCAGATGACAGGTCAGAGTGCAGGCAGAGATAGAATACAAATTCATAGCCTTCTGTATCACCAACCATGCAGAGTGGCAAGCCTGTTCGAAATTCCAAGCGGATGGTTGTTTGCGAAGTAAGTTGGTGCTTCGGCAGAGAAAATAATCACCTAACGTGGGGCTCGAACCCACGACCCTGAGATTAAGAGTCTCATGCTCTACCGACTGAGCTAGCCAGGTACCTGAATAGTATTTTTGACTTGGTACGAATATCGTACAGCCCAGTTTCTGCAAAATATGGTGATCAGTGAGTGTTGTTGATGGATCCTGTGGTGCAATCTGTTAGCGTGTTGTACTTATACAGCAGTATAAAGCAATTAGATGACAAGGTTATGAGTTCAAGCCCCACCAGGAGCAAGTATTCTTCTTGCCTGTCTATTTCTTGTCCGGAAAATGATAATTTATTCAAGCCATTTAGGAGTACAATTCATTGGTAATAGGTATGTCATTCAGATGACAGGTCAGAAAGAAGGCAGAGATAGAATACAAATTCATAGCCTTCTGTATCACCAACTATGCAGGGAGGCAAGCCTGCTCGAAATTCCAAGCGAATGGTTGTTTGCGAAGTGAGTTGGTGCTTCGGCAGAGAAAATAATCACCCAACGTGGGGCTCGAACCCACGACCCTGAGATTAAGAGTCTCATGCTCTACCGACTGAGCTAGCCAGGTACTTCAATGGTGATCTTGACTTGGTTTGAATATCGTACATCCCAGTTTCTGCAAAATATGGTGATCAGTGAGTGTTGTTGATGGATCCTGTGGTGCAATCTGTTAGCGTGTTGTACTTAAACAGCAGTATACAGCAATTAGATGACAAGGTTATGAGTTCAAGCCCCTAGGAGCAAGTATTGTTCTTGAAGCCTCTGCCTGTCTATTTCTTGTCCGGAAAATGATAATTTATTCAAGCCATTTAGGAGTACAATTCATTGGTAATAGGTATGTCATTGAGATGACAGGTCAGAGTGCAGGCAGAGATAGAATACAAATTCATAGCCTTCTGTATCACCAACTATGCAGGGAGGCAAGCCTGCTCGAAATTCCAAGCGGATGGTTGTTTGCGAAGTGAGTTGGTGCTTCGGCAGAGAAAATAATCACCTAACGTGGGGCTCGAACCCACGACCCTGAGATTAAGAGTCTCATGCTCTACCGACTGAGCTAGCCAGGTGCCTCAATAGTATTTTTGACTTGGTACGAATATCGTACAGCCCAGTTTCTGTAAAATATGGTGATCAGTGAGTGTTGTTGATGGATCCTGTGGTGCAATCTGTTAGCGTGTTGTACTTAAACAGCAGTATACAGCAATTAGATGACAAGGTTATGAGTTCAAGCCCCTAGGAGCAAGTATTGTTCTTGAAGCCTCTGCCTGTCTATTTCTTGTCCGGAAAATGATCATTTATTCAAGCCATTTAGGAGTACAATTCATTGGTAATAGGTATGTCATTCAGATGACAGGTCAGAGTGCAGGCAGAGATAGAATACAAATTCATAGCCTTCTGTATCACCAACCATGCAGAGTGGCAAGCCTGTTCGAAATTCCAAGCGGATGGTTGTTTGCGAAGTAAGTTGGTGCTTCGGCAGAGAAAATAATCACCTAACGTGGGGCTCGAACCCACGACCCTGAGATTAAGAGTCTCATGCTCTACCGACTGAGCTAGCCAGGTACCTGAATAGTATTTTTGACTTGGTACGAATATCGTACAGCCCAGTTTCTGCAAAATATGGTGATCAGTGAGTGTTGTTGATGGATCCTGTGGTGCAATCTGTTAGCGTGTTGTACTTATACAGCAGTATAAAGCAATTAGATGACAAGGTTATGAGTTCAAGCCCCACCAGGAGCAAGTATTCTTCTTGCCTGTCTATTTCTTGTCCGGAAAATGATAATTTATTCAAGCCATTTAGGAGTACAATTCATTGGTAATAGGTATGTCATTCAGATGACAGGTCAGAGTGCAGGCAGAGATAGAATACAAATTCATAGCCTTCTGTATCACCAACCATGCAGAGTGGCAAGCCTGTTCGAAATTCCAAGCGGATGGTTGTTTGCGAAGTGAGTTGGTGCTTCGGCAGAGAAAATAATCACCTAACGTGGGGCTCGAACCCACGACCCTGAGATTAAGAGTCTCATGCTCTACCGACTGAGCTAGCCAGGTGCCTCAATAGTATTTTTGACTTGGTACGAATATCGTACAGCCCAGTTTCTGTAAAATATGGTGATCAGTGAGTGTTGTTGATGGATCCTGTGGTGCAATCTGTTAGCGTGTTGTACTTAAACAGCAGTATACAGCAATTAGATGACAAGGTTATGAGTTCAAGCCCCTAGGAGCAAGTATTGTTCTTGAAGCCTCTGCCTGTCTATTTCTTGTCCGGAAAATGATAATTTATTCAAGCCATTTAGGAGTACAATTCATTGGTAACAGGTATGTCATTCAGATGACAGGTCAGAGTGCAGGCAGAGATAGAATACAAATTCATAGCCTTCTGTATCACCAACCATGCAGAGTGGCAAGCCTGTTCGAAATTCCAAGCGGATGGTTGTTTGCGAAGTAAGTTGGTGCTTCGGCAGAGAAAATAATCACCTAACTTGGGGCTCGAACCCACGACCCTGAGATTAAGAGTCACATGCTCTACCGACTGAGCTAGCCAGGTACCTGAATAATATTTTTGACTTGGTACGAATATCGTACAGCCCAGTTTCTGCAAAATATGGTGATCAGTGAGTGTTGTTGATGGATCCTGTGGTGCAATCTGTTAGCGTGTTGTACTTATACAGCAGTATAAAGCAATTAGATGACAAGGTTATGAGTTCAAGCCCCACCAGGAGCAAGTATTCTTCTTGCCTGTCTATTTCTTGTCCGGAAAATGATAATTTATTCAAGCCATTTAGGAGTACAATTCATTGGTAATAGGTATGTCATTCAGATGACAGGTCAGAAAGAAGGCAGAGATAGAATACAAATTCATAGCCTTCTGTATCACCAACTATGCAGGGAGGCAAGCCTGCTCGAAATTCCAAGCGGATGGTTGTTTGCGAAGTGAGTTGGTGCTTCGGCAGAGAAAATAATCACCTAACGTGGGGCTCGAACCCACGACCCTGAGATTAAGAGTCTCATGCTCTACCGACTGAGCTAGCCAGGTGCCTCAATAGTATTTTTGACTTGGTACGAATATCGTACAGCCCAGTTTCTGTAAAATATGGTGATCAGTGAGTGTTGTTGATGGATCCTGTGGTGCAATCTGTTAGCGTGTTGTACTTAAACAGCAGTATACAGCAATTAGATGACAAGGTTATGAGTTCAAGCCCCTAGGAGCAAGTATTGTTCTTGAAGCCTCTGCCTGTCTATTTCTTGTCCGGAAAATGATAATTTATTCAAGCCATTTAGGAGTACAATTCATTGGTAATAGGTATGTCATTGAGATGACAGGTCAGAGTGCAGGCAGAGATAGAATACAAATTCATAGCCTTCTGTATCACCAACCATGCAGAGTGGCAAGCCTGTTCGAAATTCCAAGCGGATGGTTGTTTGCGAAGTAAGTTGGTGCTTCGGCAGAGAAAATAATCACATAACGTGGGGCTCGAACCCACAACCCTGAGATTAAGAGTCTCATGCTCTACCGACTGAGCTAGCCAGGTGCCTCAATAGTATTTTTGACTTGGTACGAATATCGTACAGCCCAGTTTCTGTAAAATATGGTGATCAGTGAGTGTTGTTGATGGATCCTGTGGTGCAATCTGTTAGCGTGTTGTACTTAAACAGCAGTATACAGCAATTAGATGACAAGGTTATGAGTTCAAGCCCCTAGGAGCAAGTATTGTTCTTGAAGCCTCTGCCTGTCTATTTCTTGTCCGGAAAATGATAATTTATTCAAGCCTAAGTTGGTGCTTCGGCAGAGAAAATAATCACCTAACGTGGGGCTCGAACCCACGACCCTGAGATTAAGAGTCTCATGCTCTACCGACTGAGCTAGCCAGGTACCTGAATAGTATTTTTGACTTGGTACGAATATCGTACAGCCCAGTTTCTGCAAAATATGGTGATCAGTGAGTGTTGTTGATGGATCCTGTGGTGCAATCTGTTAGCGTGTTGTACTTATACAGCAGTATAAAGCAATTAGATGACAAGGTTATGAGTTCAAGCCCCACCAGGAGCAAGTATTCTTCTTGCCTGTCTATTTCTTGTCCGGAAAATGATAATTTATTCAAGCCATTTAGGAGTACAATTCATTGGTAATAGGTATGTCATTCAGATGACAGGTCAGAAAGAAGGCAGAGATAGAATACAAATTCATAGCCTTCTGTATCACCAACTATGCAGGGAGGCAAGCCTGCTCGAAATTCCAAGCGAATGGTTGTTTGCGAAGTGAGTTGGTGCTTCGGCAGAGAAAATAATCACCCAACGTGGGGCTCGAACCCACGACCCTGAGATTAAGAGTCTCATGCTCTACCGACTGAGCTAGCCAGGTACTTCAATGGTGATCTTGACTTGGTTTGAATATCGTACATCCCAGTTTCTGCAAAATATGGTGATCAGTGAGAGTGTTGTTGATGGATCCTGTGGTGCAATCTGTTAGCGTGTTGTACTTAAACAGCAGTATACAGCAATTAGATGACAAGGTTATGAGTTCAAGCCCCTAGGAGCAAGTATTGTTCTTGAAGCCTCTGCCTGTCTATTTCTTGTCCGGAAAATGATAATTTATTCAAGCCATTTAGGAGTACAATTCATTGGTAATAGGTATGTCATTGAGATGACAGGTCAGAGTGCAGGCAGAGATAGAATACAAATTCATAGCCTTCTGTATCACCAACTATGCAGGGAGGCAAGCCTGCTCGAAATTCCAAGCGGATGGTTGTTTGCGAAGTGAGTTGGTGCTTCGGCAGAGAAAATAATCACCTAACGTGGGGCTCGAACCCACGACCCTGAGATTAAGAGTCTCATGCTCTACCGACTGAGCTAGCCAGGTACCTGAATAGTATTTTTGACTTGGTACGAATATCGTACAGCCCAGTTTCTGCAAAATATGGTGATCAGTGAGTGTTGTTGATGGATCCTGTGGTGCAATCTGTTAGCGTGTTGTACTTATACAGCAGTATAAAGCAATTAGATGACAAGGTTATGAGTTCAAGCCCCACCAGGAGCAAGTATTCTTCTTGCCTGTCTATTTCTTGTCCGGAAAATGATAATTTATTCAAGCCATTTAGGAGTACAATTCATTGGTAATAGGTATGTCATTCAGATGACAGGTCAGAAAGAAGGCAGAGATAGAATACAAATTCATAGCCTTCTGTATCACCAACTATGCAGGGAGGCAAGCCTGCTCGAAATTCCAAGCGGATGGTTGTTTGCGAAGTGAGTTGGTGCTTCGGCAGAGAAAATAATCACCTAACGTGGGGCTCGAACCCACGACCCTGAGATTAAGAGTCTCATGCTCTACCGACTGAGCTAGCCAGGTGCCTCAATAGTATTTTTGACTTGGTACGAATATCGTACAGCCCAGTTTCTGTAAAATATGGTGATCAGTGAGTGTTGTTGATGGATCCTGTGGTGCAATCTGTTAGCGTGTTGTACTTAAACAGCAGTATACAGCAATTAGATGACAAGGTTATGAGTTCAAGCCCCTAGGAGCAAGTATTGTTCTTGAAGCCTCTGCCTGTCTATTTCTTGTCCGGAAAATGATAATTTATTCAAGCCATTTAGGAGTACAATTCATTGGTAATAGGTATGTCATTCAGATGACAGGTCAGAAAGAAGGCAGAGATAGAATACAAATTCATAGCCTTCTGTATCACCAACTATGCAGGGAGGCAAGCCTGCTCGAAATTCCAAGCGAATGGTTGTTTGCGAAGTGAGTTGGTGCTTCGGCAGAGAAAATAATCACCCAACGTGGGGCTCGAACCCACGACCCTGAGATTAAGAGTCTCATGCTCTACCGACTGAGCTAGCCAGGTACTTCGATGGTGATCTTGACTTGGTTTGAATATCGTACAGCCCAGTTTCTGCAAAATATGGTGATCAGTGAGAGTGTTGTTGATGGATCCTGTGGTGCAATCTGTTAGCATGTTGTACTTATACAGCAGTATACAGCAATTAGATGACAAGGTTATGAGTTCAAGCCCCACCAGGAGCAAGTATTGTTCTTGAAGCCTCTGCCTGTCTATTTCTGGTCCGGAAAATGATAATTTATTCAAGCCATTTAGGAGTACAATTCATTGGTAATAGGTATGTCATTGAGATGACAGGTCAGAGTGCAGGCAGAGATAGAATACAAATTCATAGCCTTCTGTATCACCAACTATGCAGAGTGGCAAGCCTGCTCGAAATTCCAAGCGGATGGTTGTTTGCGAAGTGAGTTGGTGCTTCGGCAGAGAAAATAATCACCTAACGTGGGGCTCACGACCCTGAGATTAAGAGTCTCATGCTCTACCGACTGAGCTAGCCAGGTACCTCAATGGTGATCTTGACTTGGTTTGAATATCGTACATCCCAGTTTCTGCAAAATATGGTGATCAGTGCGTGTTGTTGATGGATCCTGTGGTGCAATCTGTTAGCGTGTTGTACTTATACAGCAGTATAAAGCAATTAGATGACAAGGTTATGAGTTCAAGCCCCACCAGGAGCAAGTATTCTTCTTGCCTGTCTATTTCTTGTCCGGAAAATGATAATTTATTCAAGCCATTTAGGAGTACAATTCATTGGTAATAGGTATGTCATTCAGATGACAGGTCAGAGTGCAGGCAGAGATAGAATACAAATTCATAGCCTTCTGTATCACCAACCATGCAGAGTGGCAAGCCTGTTCGAAATTCCAAGCGGATGGTTGTTTGCGAAGTAAGTTGGTGCTTCGGCAGAGAAAATAATCACCTAACGTGGGGCTCGAACCCACGACCCTGAGATTAAGAGTCTCATGCTCTACCGACTGAGCTAGCCAGGTGCCTCAATAGTATTTTTGACTTGGTACGAATATCGTACAGCCCAGTTTCTGTAAAATATGGTGATCAGTGAGTGTTGTTGATGGATCCTGTGGTGCAATCTGTTAGCGTGTTGTACTTAAACAGCAGTATACAGCAATTAGATGACAAGGTTATGAGTTCAAGCCCCTAGGAGCAAGTATTGTTCTTGAAGCCTCTGCCTGTCTATTTCTTGTCCGGAAAATGATAATTTATTCAAGCCATTTAGGAGTACAATTCATTGGTAATAGGTATGTCATTCAGATGACAGGTCAGAGTGCAGGCAGAGATAGAATACAAATTCATAGCCTTCTGTATCACCAACCATGCAGAGTGGCAAGCCTGTTCGAAATTCCAAGCGGATGGTTGTTTGCGAAGTAAGTTGGTGCTTCGGCAGAGAAAATAATCACCTAACGTGGGGCTCGAACCCACGACCCTGAGATTAAGAGTCTCATGCTCTACCGACTGAGCTAGCCAGGTGCCTCAATAGTATTTTTGACTTGGTACGAATATCGTACAGCCCAGTTTCTGTAAAATATGGTGATCAGTGAGTGTTGTTGATGGATCCTGTGGTGCAATCTGTTAGCGTGTTGTACTTAAACAGCAGTATACAGCAATTAGATGACAAGGTTATGAGTTCAAGCCCCTAGGAGCAAGTATTGTTCTTGAAGCCTCTGCCTGTCTATTTCTTGTCCGGAAAATGATAATTTATTCAAGCCATTTAGGAGTACAATTCATTGGTAATAGGTATGTCATTCAGATGACAGGTCAGAGTGCAGGCAGAGATAGAATACAAATTCATAGCCTTCTGTATCACCAACCATGCAGAGTGGCAAGCCTGTTCGAAATTCCAAGCGGATGGTTGTTTGCGAAGTAAGTTGGTGCTTCGGCAGAGAAAATAATCACCTAACGTGGGGCTCGAACCCACGACCCTGAGATTAAGAGTCTCATGCTCTACCGACTGAGCTAGCCAGGTACCTGAATAGTATTTTTGACTTGGTACGAATATCGTACAGCCCAGTTTCTGCAAAATATGGTGATCAGTGAGTGTTGTTGATGGATCCTGTGGTGCAATCTGTTAGCGTGTTGTACTTATACAGCAGTATAAAGCAATTAGATGACAAGGTTATGAGTTCAAGCCCCACCAGGAGCAAGTATTCTTCTTGCCTGTCTATTTCTTGTCCGGAAAATGATAATTTATTCAAGCCATTTAGGAGTACAATTCATTGGTAATAGGTATGTCATTCAGATGACAGGTCAGAAAGAAGGCAGAGATAGAATACAAATTCATAGCCTTCTGTATCACCAACTATGCAGGGAGGCAAGCCTGCTCGAAATTCCAAGCGGATGGTTGTTTGCGAAGTGAGTTGGTGCTTCGGCAGAGAAAATAATCACCTAACGTGGGGCTCGAACCCACGACCCTGAGATTAAGAGTCTCATGCTCTACCGACTGAGCTAGCCAGGTGCCTCAATAGTATTTTTGACTTGGTACGAATATCGTACAGCCCAGTTTCTGTAAAATATGGTGATCAGTGAGTGTTGTTGATGGATCCTGTGGTGCAATCTGTTAGCGTGTTGTACTTAAACAGCAGTATACAGCAATTAGATGACAAGGTTATGAGTTCAAGCCCCTAGGAGCAAGTATTGTTCTTGAAGCCTCTGCCTGTCTATTTCTTGTCCGGAAAATGATAATTTATTCAAGCCATTTAGGAGTACAATTCATTGGTAATAGGTATGTCATTCAGATGACAGGTCAGAGTGCAGGCAGAGATAGAATACAAATTCATAGCCTTCTGTATCACCAACCATGCAGAGTGGCAAGCCTGTTCGAAATTCCAAGCGGATGGTTGTTTGCGAAGTAAGTTGGTGCTTCGGCAGAGAAAATAATCACCTAACGTGGGGCTCGAACCCACGACCCTGAGATTAAGAGTCTCATGCTCTACCGACTGAGCTAGCCAGGTACCTGAATAGTATTTTTGACTTGGTACGAATATCGTACAGCCCAGTTTCTGCAAAATATGGTGATCAGTGAGTGTTGTTGATGGATCCTGTGGTGCAATCTGTTAGCGTGTTGTACTTAAACAGCAGTATACAGCAATTAGATGACAAGGTTATGAGTTCAAGCCCCACCAGGAGCAAGTATTCTTCTTGCCTGTCTATTTCTTGTCCGGAAAATGATAATTTATTCAAGCCATTTAGGAGTACAATTCATTGGTAATAGGTATGTCATTCAGATGACAGGTCAGAAAGAAGGCAGAGATAGAATACAAATTCATAGCCTTCTGTATCACCAACTATGCAGGGAGGCAAGCCTGCTCGAAATTCCAAGCGAATGGTTGTTTGCGAAGTGAGTTGGTGCTTCGGCAGAGAAAATAATCACCTAACGTGGGGCTCACGACCCTGAGATTAAGAGTCTCATGCTCTACCGACTGAGCTAGCCAGGTACCTCAATGGTGATCTTGACTTGGTTTGAATATCGTACATCCCAGTTTCTGCAAAATATGGTGATCAGTGAGTGTTGTTGATGGATCCTGTGGTGCAATCTGTTAGCGTGTTGTACTTATACAGCAGTATAAAGCAATTAGATGACAAGGTTATGAGTTCAAGCCCCACCAGGAGCAAGTATTCTTCTTGCCTGTCTATTTCTTGTCCGGAAAATGATAATTTATTCAAGCCATTTAGGAGTACAATTCATTGGTAATAGGTATGTCATTGAGATGACAGGTCAGAGTGCAGGCAGAGATAGAATACAAATTCATAGCCTTCTGTATCACCAACTATGCAGGGAGGCAAGCCTGCTCGAAATTCCAAGCGGATGGTTGTTTGCGAAGTGAGTTGGTGCTTCGGCAGAGAAAATAATCACCTAATGTGGGGCTCGAACCCACGACCCTGAGATTAAGAGTCTCATGCTCTACCGACTGAGCTAGCCAGGTGCCTCAATAGTATTTTTGACTTGGTACGAATATCGTACAGCCCAGTTTCTGTAAAATATGGTGATCAGTGAGTGTTGTTGATGGATCCTGTGGTGCAATCTGTTAGCGTGTTGTACTTAAACAGCAGTATACAGCAATTAGATGACAAGGTTATGAGTTCAAGCCCCTAGGAGCAAGTATTGTTCTTGAAGCCTCTGCCTGTCTATTTCTTGTCCGGAAAATGATAATTTATTCAAGCCATTTAGGAGTACAATTCATTGGTAATAGGTATGTCATTCAGATGACAGGTCAGAGTGCAGGCAGAGATAGAATACAAATTCATAGCCTTCTGTATCACCAACCATGCAGAGTGGCAAGCCTGTTCGAAATTCCAAGCGGATGGTTGTTTGCGAAGTAAGTTGGTGCTTCGGCAGAGAAAATAATCACCTAACGTGGGGCTCGAACCCACGACCCTGAGATTAAGAGTCTCATGCTCTACCGACTGAGCTAGCCAGGTGCCTCAATAGTATTTTTGACTTGGTACGAATATCGTACAGCCCAGTTTCTGCAAAATATGGTGATCAGTGAGTGTTGTTGATGGATCCTGTGGTGCAATCTGTTAGCGTGTTGTACTTATACAGCAGTATAAAGCAATTAGATGACAAGGTTATGAGTTCAAGCCCCACCAGGAGCAAGTATTCTTCTTGCCTGTCTATTTCTTGTCCGGAAAATGATAATTTATTCAAGCCATTTAGGAGTACAATTCATTGGTAATAGGTATGTCATTCAGATGACAGGTCAGAAAGAAGGCAGAGATAGAATACAAATTCATAGCCTTCTGTATCACCAACTATGCAGGGAGGCAAGCCTGCTCGAAATTCCAAGCGGATGGTTGTTTGCGAAGTGAGTTGGTGCTTCGGCAGAGAAAATAATCACCTAACGTGGGGCTCGAACCCACGACCCTGAGATTAAGAGTCTCATGCTCTACCGACTGAGCTAGCCAGGTGCCTCAATAGTATTTTTGACTTGGTACGAATATCGTACAGCCCAGTTTCTGTAAAATATGGTGATCAGTGAGTGTTGTTGATGGATCCTGTGGTGCAATCTGTTAGCGTGTTGTACTTAAACAGCAGTATACAGCAATTAGATGACAAGGTTATGAGTTCAAGCCCCTAGGAGCAAGTATTGTTCTTGAAGCCTCTGCCTGTCTATTTCTTGTCCGGAAAATGATAATTTATTCAAGCCATTTAGGAGTACAATTCATTGGTAATAGGTATGTCATTCAGATGACAGGTCAGAGTGCAGGCAGAGATAGAATACAAATTCATAGCCTTCTGTATCACCAACCATGCAGAGTGGCAAGCCTGTTCGAAATTCCAAGCGGATGGTTGTTTGCGAAGTAAGTTGGTGCTTCGGCAGAGAAAATAATCACCTAACGTGGGGCTCGAACCCACGACCCTGAGATTAAGAGTCTCATGCTCTACCGACTGAGCTAGCCAGGTGCCTCAATAGTATTTTTGACTTGGTACGAATATCGTACAGCCCAGTTTCTGTAAAATATGGTGATCAGTGAGTGTTGTTGATGGATCCTGTGGTGCAATCTGTTAGCGTGTTGTACTTAAACAGCAGTATACAGCAATTAGATGACAAGGTTATGAGTTCAAGCCCCTAGGAGCAAGTATTGTTCTTGAAGCCTCTGCCTGTCTATTTCTTGTCCGGAAAATGATAATTTATTCAAGCCATTTAGGAGTACAATTCATTGGTAATAGGTATGTCATTCAGATGACAGGTCAGAAAGAAGGCAGAGATAGAATACAAATTCATAGCCTTCTGTATCACCAACTATGCAGGGAGGCAAGCCTGCTCGAAATTCCAAGCGGATGGTTGTTTGCGAAGTGAGTTGGTGCTTCGGCAGAGAAAATAATCACCTAACGTGGGGCTCGAACCCACGACCCTGAGATTAAGAGTCTCATGCTCTACCGACTGAGCTAGCCAGGTGCCTCAATAGTATTTTTGACTTGGTACGAATATCGTACAGCCCAGTTTCTGTAAAATATGGTGATCAGTGAGTGTTGTTGATGGATCCTGTGGTGCAATCTGTTAGCGTGTTGTACTTAAACAGCAGTATACAGCAATTAGATGACAAGGTTATGAGTTCAAGCCCCTAGGAGCAAGTATTGTTCTTGAAGCCTCTGCCTGTCTATTTCTTGTCCGGAAAATGATAATTTATTCAAGCCATTTAGGAGTACAATTCATTGGTAATAGGTATGTCATTGAGATGACAGGTCAGAGTGCAGGCAGAGATAGAATACAAATTCATAGCCTTCTGTATCACCAACCATGCAGAGTGGCAAGCCTGTTCGAAATTCCAAGCGGATGGTTGTTTGCGAAGTAAGTTGGTGCTTCGGCAGAGAAAATAATCACCTAACGTGGGGCTCGAACCCACGACCCTGAGATTAAGAGTCTCATGCTCTACCGACTGAGCTAGCCAGGTGCCTCAATAGTATTTTTGACTTGGTACGAATATCGTACAGCCCAGTTTCTGTAAAATATGGTGATCAGTGAGTGTTGTTGATGGATCCTGTGGTGCAATCTGTTAGCGTGTTGTACTTAAACAGCAGTATACAGCAATTAGATGACAAGGTTATGAGTTCAAGCCCCTAGGAGCAAGTATTGTTCTTGAAGCCTCTGCCTGTCTATTTCTTGTCCGGAAAATGATAATTTATTCAAGCCATTTAGGAGTACAATTCATTGGTAATAGGTATGTCATTCAGATGACAGGTCAGAGTGCAGGCAGAGATAGAATACAAATTCATAGCCTTCTGTATCACCAACCATGCAGAGTGGCAAGCCTGTTCGAAATTCCAAGCGGATGGTTGTTTGCGAAGTAAGTTGGTGCTTCGGCAGAGAAAATAATCACCTAACGTGGGGCTCGAACCCACGACCCTGAGATTAAGAGTCTCATGCTCTACCGACTGAGCTAGCCAGGTACCTGAATAGTATTTTTGACTTGGTACGAATATCGTACAGCCCAGTTTCTGCAAAATATGGTGATCAGTGAGTGTTGTTGATGGATCCTGTGGTGCAATCTGTTAGCGTGTTGTACTTATACAGCAGTATAAAGCAATTAGATGACAAGGTTATGAGTTCAAGCCCCACCAGGAGCAAGTATTCTTCTTGCCTGTCTATTTCTTGTCCGGAAAATGATAATTTATTCAAGCCATTTAGGAGTACAATTCATTGGTAATAGGTATGTCATTCAGATGACAGGTCAGAGTGCAGGCAGAGATAGAATACAAATTCATAGCCTTCTGTATCACCAACCATGCAGAGTGGCAAGCCTGTTCGAAATTCCAAGCGGATGGTTGTTTGCGAAGTAAGTTGGTGCTTCGGCAGAGAAAATAATCACCTAACTTGGGGCTCGAACCCACGACCCTGAGATTAAGAGTCTCATGCTCTACCGACTGAGCTAGCCAGGTACCTGAATAGTATTTTTGACTTGGTACGAATATCGTACAGCCCAGTTTCTGCAAAATATGGTGATCAGTGAGTGTTGTTGATGGATCCTGTGGTGCAATCTGTTAGCGTGTTGTACTTATACAGCAGTATAAAGCAATTAGATGACAAGGTTATGAGTTCAAGCCCCACCAGGAGCAAGTATTCTTCTTGCCTGTCTATTTCTTGTCCGGAAAATGATAATTTATTCAAGCCATTTAGGAGTACAATTCATTGGTAATAGGTATGTCATTCAGATGACAGGTCAGAAAGAAGGCAGAGATAGAATACAAATTCATAGCCTTCTGTATCACCAACTATGCAGGGAGGCAAGCCTGCTCGAAATTCCAAGCGGATGGTTGTTTGCGAAGTGAGTTGGTGCTTCGGCAGAGAAAATAATCACCTAACGTGGGGCTCGAACCCACGACCCTGAGATTAAGAGTCTCATGCTCTACCGACTGAGCTAGCCAGGTACCTCAATGGTGATCTTGACTTGGTTTGAATATCGTACATCCCAGTTTCTGCAAAATATGGTGATCAGTGAGTGTTGTTGATGGATCCTGTGGTGCAATCTGTTAGCGTGTTGTACTTAAACAGCAGTATACAGCAATTAGATGACAAGGTTATGAGTTCAAGCCCCTAGGAGCAAGTATTGTTCTTGAAGCCTCTGCCTGTCTATTTCTTGTCCGGAAAATGATAATTTATTCAAGCCATTTAGGAGTACAATTCATTGGTAATAGGTATGTCATTGAGATGACAGGTCAGAGTGCAGGCAGAGATAGAATACAAATTCATAGCCTTCTGTATCACCAACCATGCAGAGTGGCAAGCCTGTTCGAAATTCCAAGCGGATGGTTGTTTGCGAAGTAAGTTGGTGCTTCGGCAGAGAAAATAATCACCTAACGTGGGGCTCGAACCCACGACCCTGAGATTAAGAGTCTCATGCTCTACCGACTGAGCTAGCCAGGTGCCTCAATAGTATTTTTGACTTGGTACGAATATCGTACAGCCCAGTTTCTGTAAAATATGGTGATCAGTGAGTGTTGTTGATGGATCCTGTGGTGCAATCTGTTAGCGTGTTGTACTTAAACAGCAGTATACAGCAATTAGATGACAAGGTTATGAGTTCAAGCCCCTAGGAGCAAGTATTGTTCTTGAAGCCTCTGCCTGTCTATTTCTTGTCCGGAAAATGATAATTTATTCAAGCCATTTAGGAGTACAATTCATTGGTAATAGGTATGTCATTCAGATGACAGGTCAGAGTGCAGGCAGAGATAGAATACAAATTCATAGCCTTCTGTATCACCAACCATGCAGAGTGGCAAGCCTGTTCGAAATTCCAAGCGGATGGTTGTTTGCGAAGTAAGTTGGTGCTTCGGCAGAGAAAATAATCACCTAACGTGGGGCTCGAACCCACGACCCTGAGATTAAGAGTCTCATGCTCTACCGACTGAGCTAGCCAGGTACCTGAATAGTATTTTTGACTTGGTACGAATATCGTACAGCCCAGTTTCTGCAAAATATGGTGATCAGTGAGTGTTGTTGATGGATCCTGTGGTGCAATCTGTTAGCGTGTTGTACTTATACAGCAGTATAAAGCAATTAGATGACAAGGTTATGAGTTCAAGCCCCACCAGGAGCAAGTATTCTTCTTGCCTGTCTATTTCTTGTCCGGAAAATGATAATTTATTCAAGCCATTTAGGAGTACAATTCATTGGTAATAGGTATGTCATTCAGATGACAGGTCAGAGTGCAGGCAGAGATAGAATACAAATTCATAGCCTTCTGTATCACCAACCATGCAGAGTGGCAAGCCTGTTCGAAATTCCAAGCGGATGGTTGTTTGCGAAGTAAGTTGGTGCTTCGGCAGAGAAAATAATCACCTAACTTGGGGCTCGAACCCACGACCCTGAGATTAAGAGTCTCATGCTCTACCGACTGAGCTAGCCAGGTACCTGAATAGTATTTTTGACTTGGTACGAATATCGTACAGCCCAGTTTCTGCAAAATATGGTGATCAGTGAGTGTTGTTGATGGATCCTGTGGTGCAATCTGTTAGCGTGTTGTACTTATACAGCAGTATAAAGCAATTAGATGACAAGGTTATGAGTTCAAGCCCCACCAGGAGCAAGTATTCTTCTTGCCTGTCTATTTCTTGTCCGGAAAATGATAATTTATTCAAGCCATTTAGGAGTACAATTCATTGGTAATAGGTATGTCATTCAGATGACAGGTCAGAAAGAAGGCAGAGATAGAATACAAATTCATAGCCTTCTGTATCACCAACTATGCAGGGAGGCAAGCCTGCTCGAAATTCCAAGCGGATGGTTGTTTGCGAAGTGAGTTGGTGCTTCGGCAGAGAAAATAATCACCTAACGTGGGGCTCGAACCCACGACCCTGAGATTAAGAGTCTCATGCTCTACCGACTGAGCTAGCCAGGTGCCTCAATAGTATTTTTGACTTGGTACGAATATCGTACAGCCCAGTTTCTGTAAAATATGGTGATCAGTGAGTGTTGTTGATGGATCCTGTGGTGCAATCTGTTAGCGTGTTGTACTTAAACAGCAGTATACAGCAATTAGATGACAAGGTTATGAGTTCAAGCCCCTAGGAGCAAGTATTGTTCTTGAAGCCTCTGCCTGTCTATTTCTTGTCCGGAAAATGATAATTTATTCAAGCCATTTAGGAGTACAATTCATTGGTAATAGGTATGTCATTGAGATGACAGGTCAGAGTGCAGGCAGAGATAGAATACAAATTCATAGCCTTCTGTATCACCAACCATGCAGAGTGGCAAGCCTGTTCGAAATTCCAAGCGGATGGTTGTTTGCGAAGTAAGTTGGTGCTTCGGCAGAGAAAATAATCACCTAACGTGGGGCTCGAACCCACGACCCTGAGATTAAGAGTCTCATGCTCTACCGACTGAGCTAGCCAGGTGCCTCAATAGTATTTTTGACTTGGTACGAATATCGTACAGCCCAGTTTCTGTAAAATATGGTGATCAGTGAGTGTTGTTGATGGATCCTGTGGTGCAATCTGTTAGCGTGTTGTACTTAAACAGCAGTATACAGCAATTAGATGACAAGGTTATGAGTTCAAGCCCCTAGGAGCAAGTATTGTTCTTGAAGCCTCTGCCTGTCTATTTCTTGTCCGGAAAATGATAATTTATTCAAGCCATTTAGGAGTACAATTCATTGGTAATAGGTATGTCATTGAGATGACAGGTCAGAGTGCAGGCAGAGATAGAATACAAATTCATAGCCTTCTGTATCACCAACCATGCAGAGTGGCAAGCCTGTTCGAAATTCCAAGCGGATGGTTGTTTGCGAAGTAAGTTGGTGCTTCGGCAGAGAAAATAATCACCTAACGTGGGGCTCGAACCCACGACCCTGAGATTAAGAGTCTCATGCTCTACCGACTGAGCTAGCCAGGTGCCTCAATAGTATTTTTGACTTGGTACGAATATCGTACAGCCCAGTTTCTGTAAAATATGGTGATCAGTGAGTGTTGTTGATGGATCCTGTGGTGCAATCTGTTAGCGTGTTGTACTTAAACAGCAGTATACAGCAATTAGATGACAAGGTTATGAGTTCAAGCCCCTAGGAGCAAGTATTGTTCTTGAAGCCTCTGCCTGTCTATTTCTTGTCCGGAAAATGATAATTTATTCAAGCCATTTAGGAGTACAATTCATTGGTAATAGGTATGTCATTCAGATGACAGGTCAGAGTGCAGGCAGAGATAGAATACAAATTCATAGCCTTCTGTATCACCAACCATGCAGAGTGGCAAGCCTGTTCGAAATTCCAAGCGGATGGTTGTTTGCGAAGTAAGTTGGTGCTTCGGCAGAGAAAATAATCACCTAACGTGGGGCTCGAACCCACGACCCTGAGATTAAGAGTCTCATGCTCTACCGACTGAGCTAGCCAGGTACCTGAATAGTATTTTTGACTTGGTACGAATATCGTACAGCCCAGTTTCTGCAAAATATGGTGATCAGTGAGTGTTGTTGATGGATCCTGTGGTGCAATCTGTTAGCGTGTTGTACTTATACAGCAGTATAAAGCAATTAGATGACAAGGTTATGAGTTCAAGCCCCACCAGGAGCAAGTATTCTTCTTGCCTGTCTATTTCTTGTCCGGAAAATGATAATTTATTCAAGCCATTTAGGAGTACAATTCATTGGTAATAGGTATGTCATTCAGATGACAGGTCAGAAAGAAGGCAGAGATAGAATACAAATTCATAGCCTTCTGTATCACCAACTATGCAGGGAGGCAAGCCTGCTCGAAATTCCAAGCGAATGGTTGTTTGCGAAGTGAGTTGGTGCTTCGGCAGAGAAAATAATCACCCAACGTGGGGCTCGAACCCACGACCCTGAGATTAAGAGTCTCATGCTCTACCGACTGAGCTAGCCAGGTACTTCAATGGTGATCTTGACTTGGTTTGAATATCGTACATCCCAGTTTCTGCAAAATATGGTGATCAGTGAGTGTTGTTGATGGATCCTGTGGTGCAATCTGTTAGCGTGTTGTACTTAAACAGCAGTATACAGCAATTAGATGACAAGGTTATGAGTTCAAGCCCCTAGGAGCAAGTATTGTTCTTGAAGCCTCTGCCTGTCTATTTCTTGTCCGGAAAATGATAATTTATTCAAGCCATTTAGGAGTACAATTCATTGGTAATAGGTATGTCATTGAGATGACAGGTCAGAGTGCAGGCAGAGATAGAATACAAATTCATAGCCTTCTGTATCACCAACTATGCAGGGAGGCAAGCCTGCTCGAAATTCCAAGCGGATGGTTGTTTGCGAAGTGAGTTGGTGCTTCGGCAGAGAAAATAATCACCTAACGTGGGGCTCGAACCCACGACCCTGAGATTAAGAGTCTCATGCTCTACCGACTGAGCTAGCCAGGTGCCTCAATAGTATTTTTGACTTGGTACGAATATCGTACAGCCCAGTTTCTGTAAAATATGGTGATCAGTGAGTGTTGTTGATGGATCCTGTGGTGCAATCTGTTAGCGTGTTGTACTTAAACAGCAGTATACAGCAATTAGATGACAAGGTTATGAGTTCAAGCCCCTAGGAGCAAGTATTGTTCTTGAAGCCTCTGCCTGTCTATTTCTTGTCCGGAAAATGATCATTTATTCAAGCCATTTAGGAGTACAATTCATTGGTAATAGGTATGTCATTCAGATGACAGGTCAGAGTGCAGGCAGAGATAGAATACAAATTCATAGCCTTCTGTATCACCAACCATGCAGAGTGGCAAGCCTGTTCGAAATTCCAAGCGGATGGTTGTTTGCGAAGTAAGTTGGTGCTTCGGCAGAGAAAATAATCACCTAACGTGGGGCTCGAACCCACGACCCTGAGATTAAGAGTCTCATGCTCTACCGACTGAGCTAGCCAGGTACCTGAATAGTATTTTTGACTTGGTACGAATATCGTACAGCCCAGTTTCTGCAAAATATGGTGATCAGTGAGTGTTGTTGATGGATCCTGTGGTGCAATCTGTTAGCGTGTTGTACTTATACAGCAGTATAAAGCAATTAGATGACAAGGTTATGAGTTCAAGCCCCACCAGGAGCAAGTATTCTTCTTGCCTGTCTATTTCTTGTCCGGAAAATGATAATTTATTCAAGCCATTTAGGAGTACAATTCATTGGTAATAGGTATGTCATTCAGATGACAGGTCAGAGTGCAGGCAGAGATAGAATACAAATTCATAGCCTTCTGTATCACCAACCATGCAGAGTGGCAAGCCTGTTCGAAATTCCAAGCGGATGGTTGTTTGCGAAGTGAGTTGGTGCTTCGGCAGAGAAAATAATCACCTAACGTGGGGCTCGAACCCACGACCCTGAGATTAAGAGTCTCATGCTCTACCGACTGAGCTAGCCAGGTGCCTCAATAGTATTTTTGACTTGGTACGAATATCGTACAGCCCAGTTTCTGTAAAATATGGTGATCAGTGAGTGTTGTTGATGGATCCTGTGGTGCAATCTGTTAGCGTGTTGTACTTAAACAGCAGTATACAGCAATTAGATGACAAGGTTATGAGTTCAAGCCCCTAGGAGCAAGTATTGTTCTTGAAGCCTCTGCCTGTCTATTTCTTGTCCGGAAAATGATAATTTATTCAAGCCATTTAGGAGTACAATTCATTGGTAATAGGTATGTCATTCAGATGACAGGTCAGAGTGCAGGCAGAGATAGAATACAAATTCATAGCCTTCTGTATCACCAACCATGCAGAGTGGCAAGCCTGTTCGAAATTCCAAGCGGATGGTTGTTTGCGAAGTAAGTTGGTGCTTCGGCAGAGAAAATAATCACCTAACTTGGGGCTCGAACCCACGACCCTGAGATTAAGAGTCACATGCTCTACCGACTGAGCTAGCCAGGTACCTGAATAATATTTTTGACTTGGTACGAATATCGTACAGCCCAGTTTCTGCAAAATATGGTGATCAGTGAGTGTTGTTGATGGATCCTGTGGTGCAATCTGTTAGCGTGTTGTACTTATACAGCAGTATAAAGCAATTAGATGACAAGGTTATGAGTTCAAGCCCCACCAGGAGCAAGTATTCTTCTTGCCTGTCTATTTCTTGTCCGGAAAATGATAATTTATTCAAGCCATTTAGGAGTACAATTCATTGGTAATAGGTATGTCATTCAGATGACAGGTCAGAAAGAAGGCAGAGATAGAATACAAATTCATAGCCTTCTGTATCACCAACTATGCAGGGAGGCAAGCCTGCTCGAAATTCCAAGCGGATGGTTGTTTGCGAAGTGAGTTGGTGCTTCGGCAGAGAAAATAATCACCTAACGTGGGGCTCGAACCCACGACCCTGAGATTAAGAGTCTCATGCTCTACCGACTGAGCTAGCCAGGTGCCTCAATAGTATTTTTGACTTGGTACGAATATCGTACAGCCCAGTTTCTGTAAAATATGGTGATCAGTGAGTGTTGTTGATGGATCCTGTGGTGCAATCTGTTAGCGTGTTGTACTTAAACAGCAGTATACAGCAATTAGATGACAAGGTTATGAGTTCAAGCCCCTAGGAGCAAGTATTGTTCTTGAAGCCTCTGCCTGTCTATTTCTTGTCCGGAAAATGATAATTTATTCAAGCCATTTAGGAGTACAATTCATTGGTAATAGGTATGTCATTGAGATGACAGGTCAGAGTGCAGGCAGAGATAGAATACAAATTCATAGCCTTCTGTATCACCAACCATGCAGAGTGGCAAGCCTGTTCGAAATTCCAAGCGGATGGTTGTTTGCGAAGTAAGTTGGTGCTTCGGCAGAGAAAATAATCACATAACGTGGGGCTCGAACCCACAACCCTGAGATTAAGAGTCTCATGCTCTACCGACTGAGCTAGCCAGGTGCCTCAATAGTATTTTTGACTTGGTACGAATATCGTACAGCCCAGTTTCTGTAAAATATGGTGATCAGTGAGTGTTGTTGATGGATCCTGTGGTGCAATCTGTTAGCGTGTTGTACTTAAACAGCAGTATACAGCAATTAGATGACAAGGTTATGAGTTCAAGCCCCTAGGAGCAAGTATTGTTCTTGAAGCCTCTGCCTGTCTATTTCTTGTCCGGAAAATGATAATTTATTCAAGCCATTTAGGAGTACAATTCATTGGTAATAGGTATGTCATTCAGATGACAGGTCAGAGTGCAGGCAGAGATAGAATACAAATTCATAGCCTTCTGTATCACCAACCATGCAGAGTGGCAAGCCTGTTCGAAATTCCAAGCGGATGGTTGTTTGCGAAGTAAGTTGGTGCTTCGGCAGAGAAAATAATCACCTAACGTGGGGCTCGAACCCACGACCCTGAGATTAAGAGTCTCATGCTCTACCGACTGAGCTAGCCAGGTACCTGAATAGTATTTTTGACTTGGTACGAATATCGTACAGCCCAGTTTCTGCAAAATATGGTGATCAGTGAGTGTTGTTGATGGATCCTGTGGTGCAATCTGTTAGCGTGTTGTACTTATACAGCAGTATAAAGCAATTAGATGACAAGGTTATGAGTTCAAGCCCCACCAGGAGCAAGTATTCTTCTTGCCTGTCTATTTCTTGTCCGGAAAATGATAATTTATTCAAGCCATTTAGGAGTACAATTCATTGGTAATAGGTATGTCATTCAGATGACAGGTCAGAAAGAAGGCAGAGATAGAATACAAATTCATAGCCTTCTGTATCACCAACTATGCAGGGAGGCAAGCCTGCTCGAAATTCCAAGCGAATGGTTGTTTGCGAAGTGAGTTGGTGCTTCGGCAGAGAAAATAATCACCCAACGTGGGGCTCGAACCCACGACCCTGAGATTAAGAGTCTCATGCTCTACCGACTGAGCTAGCCAGGTACTTCAATGGTGATCTTGACTTGGTTTGAATATCGTACATCCCAGTTTCTGCAAAATATGGTGATCAGTGAGAGTGTTGTTGATGGATCCTGTGGTGCAATCTGTTAGCGTGTTGTACTTAAACAGCAGTATACAGCAATTAGATGACAAGGTTATGAGTTCAAGCCCCTAGGAGCAAGTATTGTTCTTGAAGCCTCTGCCTGTCTATTTCTTGTCCGGAAAATGATAATTTATTCAAGCCATTTAGGAGTACAATTCATTGGTAATAGGTATGTCATTGAGATGACAGGTCAGAGTGCAGGCAGAGATAGAATACAAATTCATAGCCTTCTGTATCACCAACTATGCAGGGAGGCAAGCCTGCTCGAAATTCCAAGCGGATGGTTGTTTGCGAAGTGAGTTGGTGCTTCGGCAGAGAAAATAATCACCTAACGTGGGGCTCGAACCCACGACCCTGAGATTAAGAGTCTCATGCTCAACCGACTGAGCTAGCCAGGTACCTGAATAGTATTTTTGACTTGGTACGAATATCGTACAGCCCAGTTTCTGCAAAATATGGTGATCAGTGAGTGTTGTTGATGGATCCTGTGGTGCAATCTGTTAGCGTGTTGTACTTATACAGCAGTATAAAGCAATTAGATGACAAGGTTATGAGTTCAAGCCCCACCAGGAGCAAGTATTCTTCTTGCCTGTCTATTTCTTGTCCGGAAAATGATAATTTATTCAAGCCATTTAGGAGTACAATTCATTGGTAATAGGTATGTCATTCAGATGACAGGTCAGAAAGAAGGCAGAGATAGAATACAAATTCATAGCCTTCTGTATCACCAACTATGCAGGGAGGCAAGCCTGCTCGAAATTCCAAGCGGATGGTTGTTTGCGAAGTGAGTTGGTGCTTCGGCAGAGAAAATAATCACCTAACGTGGGGCTCGAACCCACGACCCTGAGATTAAGAGTCTCATGCTCTACCGACTGAGCTAGCCAGGTGCCTCAATAGTATTTTTGACTTGGTACGAATATCGTACAGCCCAGTTTCTGTAAAATATGGTGATCAGTGAGTGTTGTTGATGGATCCTGTGGTGCAATCTGTTAGCGTGTTGTACTTAAACAGCAGTATACAGCAATTAGATGACAAGGTTATGAGTTCAAGCCCCTAGGAGCAAGTATTGTTCTTGAAGCCTCTGCCTGTCTATTTCTTGTCCGGAAAATGATAATTTATTCAAGCCATTTAGGAGTACAATTCATTGGTAATAGGTATGTCATTCAGATGACAGGTCAGAAAGAAGGCAGAGATAGAATACAAATTCATAGCCTTCTGTATCACCAACTATGCAGGGAGGCAAGCCTGCTCGAAATTCCAAGCGAATGGTTGTTTGCGAAGTGAGTTGGTGCTTCGGCAGAGAAAATAATCACCCAACGTGGGGCTCGAACCCACGACCCTGAGATTAAGAGTCTCATGCTCTACCGACTGAGCTAGCCAGGTACTTCGATGGTGATCTTGACTTGGTTTGAATATCGTACATCCCAGTTTCTGCAAAATATGGTGATCAGTGAGAGTGTTGTTGATGGATCCTGTGGTGCAATCTGTTAGCATGTTGTACTTATACAGCAGTATACAGCAATTAGATGACAAGGTTATGAGTTCAAGCCCCACCAGGAGCAAGTATTGTTCTTGAAGCCTCTGCCTGTCTATTTCTGGTCCGGAAAATGATAATTTATTCAAGCCATTTAGGAGTACAATTCATTGGTAATAGGTATGTCATTGAGATGACAGGTCAGAGTGCAGGCAGAGATAGAATACAAATTCATAGCCTTCTGTATCACCAACTATGCAGAGTGGCAAGCCTGCTCGAAATTCCAAGCGGATGGTTGTTTGCGAAGTGAGTTGGTGCTTCGGCAGAGAAAATAATCACCTAACGTGGGGCTCACGACCCTGAGATTAAGAGTCTCATGCTCTACCGACTGAGCTAGCCAGGTACCTCAATGGTGATCTTGACTTGGTTTGAATATCGTACATCCCAGTTTCTGCAAAATATGGTGATCAGTGCGTGTTGTTGATGGATCCTGTGGTGCAATCTGTTAGCGTGTTGTACTTATACAGCAGTATAAAGCAATTAGATGACAAGGTTATGAGTTCAAGCCCCACCAGGAGCATGTATTCTTCTTGCCTGTCTATTTCTTGTCCGGAAAATGATAATTTATTCAAGCCATTTAGGAGTACAATTCATTGGTAATAGGTATGTCATTCAGATGACAGGTCAGAGTGCAGGCAGAGATAGAATACAAATTCATAGCCTTCTGTATCACCAACTATGCAGGGAGGCAAGCCTGCTCGAAATTCCAAGCGGATGGTTGTTTGCGAAGTGAGTTGGTGCTTCGGCAGAGAAAATAATCACCTAACGTGGGGCTCGAACCCACGACCCTGAGATTAAGAGTCTCATGCTCTACCGACTGAGCTAGCCAGGTGCCTCAATAGTATTTTTGACTTGGTACGAATATCGTACAGCCCAGTTTCTGCAAAATATGGTGATCAGTGAGTGTTGTTGATGGATCCTGTGGTGCAATCTGTTAGCGTGTTGTACTTAAACAGCAATATACAGCAATTAGATGACAAGGTTATGAGTTCAAGCCCCACTAGGAGCAAGTATTGTTCTTGAAGCCTCTGCCTGTCTATTTCTTGTCCGGAAAATGATAATTTATTCAAGCCATTTAGGAGTACAATTCATTGGTAATAGGTATGTCATTGAGATGACAGGTCAGAGTGCAGGCAGAGATAGAATACAAATTCATAGCCTTCTGTATCACCAACTATGCAGAGTGGCAAGCCTGCTCGAAATTCCAAGCGGATGGTTGTTTGCGAAGTGAGTTGGTGCTTCGGCAGAGAAAATAATCACCTAACGTGGGGCTCACGACCCTGAGATTAAGAGTCTCATGCTCTACCGACTGAGCTAGCCAGGTACCTCAATGGTGATCTTGACTTGGTTTGAATATCGTACATCCCAGTTTCTGCAAAATATGGTGATCAGTGAGTGTTGTTGATGGATCCTGTGGTGCAATCTGTTAGCGTGTTGTACTTATACAGCAGTATAAAGCAATTAGATGACAAGGTTATGAGTTCAAGCCCCACCAGGAGCAAGTATTCTTCTTGCCTGTCTATTTCTTGTCCGGAAAATGATAATTTATTCAAGCCATTTAGGAGTACAATTCATTGGTAATAGGTATGTCATTCAGATGACAGGTCAGAGTGCAGGCAGAGATAGAATACAAATTCATAGCCTTCTGTATCACCAACTATGCAGGGTGCTCGAAATTCCAAGCGGATGGTTGTTTGCGAAGTGAGTTGGTGCTTCGGCAGAGAAAATAATCACCCAACGTGGGGCTCGAACCCACGACCCTGAGATTAAGAGTCTCATGCTCTACCGACTGAGCTAGCCAGGTACCTCAATGCTGATCTTGACTTGGTTTGAATATCGTACATCCCAGTTTCTGCAAAATATGGTGATCAGTGAGTGTTGTTGACGGATCCTGTGGTGCAATCTGTTAGCGTGTTGTACTTATACAGCAGTATAAAGCAATTAGATGACAAGGTTATGAGTTCAAGCCCCACCAGGAGCAAGTATTCTTCTTGCCTGTCTATTTCATGTCCGGAAAATGTTAATTTATTCAAGCCATTTAGGAGTACAATTCATTGGTAATAGGTATGTCATTGAGATGACAGGTCAGAGTGCAGGCAGAGATATAATACAAATTCATAGCCTTCTGTATCACCAACTATGCAGGGTGGCAAGCCTGCTCGAAATTCCAAGCGGATGGTTGTTTGCGAAGTGAGTTGGTGCTTCGGCAGAGAAAATAATCACCTAACGTGGGGCTCGAACCCACGACCCTGAGATTAAGAGTCTCATGCTCTACCGACTGAGCTAGCCAGGTACTTCAATGGTGATCTTGACTTGGTTTGAATATCGTACATCCCAGTTTCTGCAAAATATGGTGATCAGTGAGAGTGTTGTTGATGGATCCTGTGGTGCAATCTGTTAGCATGTTGTACTTATACAGCAGTATACAGCAATTAGATGACAAGGTTATGAGTTCAAGCCCCACCAGGAGCAAGTATTGTTCTTGAAGCCTCTGCCTGTCTATTTCTGGTCCGGAAAATGATAATTTATTCAAGCCATTTAGGAGTACAATTCATTGGTAATAGGTATGTCATTGAGATGACAGGTCAGAGTGCAGGCAGAGATAGAATACAAATTCATAGCCTTCTGTATCACCAACTATGCAGAGTGGCAAGCCTGCTCGAAATTCCAAGCGGATGGTTGTTTGCGAAGTGAGTTGGTGCTTCGGCAGAGAAAATAATCACCTAACGTGGGGCTCACGACCCTGAGATTAAGAGTCTCATGCTCTACCGACTGAGCTAGCCAGGTACCTCAATGGTGATCTTGACTTGGTTTGAATATCGTACATCCCAGTTTCTGCAAAATATGGTGATCAGTGAGTGTTGTTGATGGATCCTGTGGTGCAATCTGTTAGCGTGTTGTACTTATACAGCAGTATAAAGCAATTAGATGACAAGGTTATGAGTTCAAGCCCCACCAGGAGCAAGTATTCTTCTTGCCTGTCTATTTCTTGTCCGGAAAATGATAATTTATTCAAGCCATTTAGGAGTACAATTCATTGGTAATAGGTATGTCATTCAGATGACAGGTCAGAGTGCAGGCAGAGATAGAATACAAATTCATAGCCTTCTGTATCACCAACTATGCAGGGAGGCAAGCCTGCTCGAAATTCCAAGCGGATGGTTGTTTGCGAAGTGAGTTGGTGCTTCGGCAGAGAAAATAATCACCTAACGTGGGGCTCGAACCCACGACCCTGAGATTAAGAGTCTCATGCTCTACCGACTGAGCTAGCAAGGTGCCTCAATAGTATTTTCGACTTGGTTTGAATATCGTACATCCCAGTTTCTGCAAAATATGGTGATCAGTGAGGGTTGTTGATGGATCCTGTGGTGCAATCTGTTAGCGTGTTGTACTTAAACAGCAGTATACAGCAATTAGATGACAAGGTTATGAGTTCAAGCCACACTAGGAGCAAGTATTGTTCTTGAAGCCTCTGCCTGTCTATTTCTTGTCCGGAAAATGATAATTTATTCAAGCCATTTAGGAGTACAATTCATTGGTAATAGGTATGTCATTCAGATGACAGGTCAGAGTGCAGGCAGAGATAGAATACAAATTCATAGCCTTCTGTATCACCAACTATGCAGGGTGGCAAGCCTGCTCGAAATTCCAAGCGGATGGTTGTTTGCGAAGTGAGTTGGTGCTTCGGCAGAGAAAATAATCACCTAACGTGGGGCTCGAACCCACGACCCTGAGATTAAGAGTCTCATGCTCTACCGACTGAGCTAGCCAGGTGCCTCAATAGTATTTTTGACTTGGTTTGAATATCGTACATCCCAGTTTCTGCAAAATATGGTGATCAGTGAGGGTTGTTGATGGATCCTGTGGTGCAATCTGTTAGCGTGTTGTACTTAAACAGCAGTATACAGCAATTAGATGACAAGGTTATGAGTTCAAGCCCCACTAGGAGCAAGTATTGTTCTTGAAGCCTCTGCCTGTCTATTTCTTGTCCGGAAAATGATAATTTATTCAAGCCATTTAGGAGTACAATTCATTGGTAATAGGTATGTCATTCAGATGACAGGTCAGAGTGCAGGCAGAGATAGAATACAAATTCATAGCCTTCTGTATCACCAACTATGCAGGGAGGCAAGCCTGCTCGAAATTCCAAGCGGATGGTTGTTTGCGAAGTGAGTTGGTGCTTCGGCAGAGAAAATAATCACCTAACGTGGGGCTCGACCCCACGACCATGAGATTAAGAGTCTCATGCTTTACCGACTGAGCTAGCCAGGTGCCTCAATAGTATTTTTGACTTGGTTTGAATATCGTACATCCCAGTTTCTGCAAAATATGGTGATCAGTGAGGGTTGTTGATGGATCCTGTGGTGCAATCTGTTAGCGTGTTGTACTTAAACAGCAGTATACAGCAATTAGATGACAAGGTTATGAGTTCAAGCCCCACTAGGAGCAAGTATTGTTCTTGAAGCCTCTGCCTGTCTATTTCTTGTCCGGAAAATGATAATTTATTCAAGCCATTTAGGAGTACAATTCATTGGTAATAGGTATGTCATTCAGATGACAGGTCAGAGTGCAGGCAAAGATAGAATACAAATTCATAGCCTTCTGTATCACCAACTATGCAGGGTGGCAAGTCTGCTCGAAATTCCAAGCGGATGGTTGTTTGCGAAGTGAGTTGGTGCTTCGGCAGAGAAAATAATCACCCAGCGTGGGGCTCGAACCCACGACCCTGAGATTAAGAGTCTCATGCTCTACCGACTGAGCTAGCCAGGTGCCTCAATAGTATTTTTGACTTGGTTTGAATATCGTACATCCCAGTTTCTGCAAAATATGGTGATCAGTGAGGGTTGTTGATGGATCCTGTGGTGCAATCTGTTAGCGTGTTGTACTTAAACAGCAGTATACAGCAATTAAATGACAAGGTTATGAGTTCAAGCCCCACTAGGAGCAAGTATTGTTCTTGAAGCCTCTGCCTGTCTATTTCTTGTCCGGAAAATGATAATTTATTCAAGCCATTTAGGAGTACAATTCATTGGTAATAGGTATGTCATTCAGATGACAGGTCAGAGTGCAGGCAGAGATAGAATACAAATTCATAGCCTTCTGTATCACCAACTATGCAGGGTGCTCGAAATTCCAAGCGGATGGTTGTTTGCGAAGTGAGTTGGTGCTTCGGCAGAGAAAATAATCACCTAACGTGGGGCTCGTACCCACGACCCTGAGATTAAGAGTCTCATGCTCTACCGACTGAGCTAGCCAGGTGCCTCAATAGTATTTTTGACTTGGTATGAATATCGTACAGCCCAGTTTCTGCAAAATATGGTGATCAGTGAGGGTTGTTGATGGATCCTGTGGTGCAATCTGTTAGCGTGTTGTACTTATACAGCAGTATACAGCAATTAGATGACAAGGTTATGAGTTCAAGCCCCACCAGGAGCAAGTATTCTTCTTGCCTGTCTATTTCTTGTCCGGAAAATGATAATTTATTCAAGCCATTTAGGAGTACAATTCATTGGTAATAGGTATGTCATTCAGATGACAGGTCAGAGTGCAGGCAGAGATATAATACAAATTCATAGCCTTCTGTATCACCAACTATGCAGGGTGGCAAGCCTGCTCGAAATTCCAAGCGGATGGTTGTTTGCGAAGTGAGTTGGTGCTTCGGCAGAGAAAATAATCACCTAACGTGGGGCTCGAACCCACGACCCTGAGATTAAGAGTCTCATGCTCTACCGACTGAGCTAGCCAGGTGCCTCAATAGTATTTTTGACTTGGTACGAATATCGTACAGCCCAGTTTCTGCAAAATATGGTGATCAGTGAGTGTTGTTGATGGATCCTGTGGTGCAATCTGTTAGCGTGTTGTACTTAAACAGCAATATACAGCAATTAGATGACAAGGTTATGAGTTCAAGCCCCACTAGGAGCAAGTATTGTTCTTGAAGCCTCTGCCTGTCTATTTCTTGTCCGGAAAATGATAATTTATTCAAGCCATTTAGGAGTACAATTTATTGGTAATAGGTATGTCATTCAGATGACAGGTCAGAGTGCAGGCAGAGCTAGAATACAAATTCATAGCCTTCTGTATCACCAACTATGCAGAGTGGCAAGCCTGCTCGAAATTCCAAGCGGATGGTTGTTTGCGAAGTGAGTTGGTGCTTCGGCAGAGAAAATAATCACCTAACGTGGGGCTCGTACCCACGACCCTGAGATTAAGAGTCTCATGCTCTACCGACTGAGCTAGCCAGGTACCTGAATAGTATTTTTGACTTGGTACGAATATCGTACAGCCCAGTTTCTGCAAAATATGGTGATCAGTGAGTGTTGTTGATGGATCCTGTGGTGCAATCTGTGAGCGTGTTGTACTTATACAGCAGTATACAGCAATTAGATGACAAGGTTATGAGTTCAAGCCCCACCAGGAGCAAGTATTGTTCTTGAAGCCTCTTCCTGTCTATTTCTTGTCCGGAAAATGATAATTTATTCAAGCCATTTAGGAGTACAATTCATTGGTAATAGGTATGTCATTGAGATGACAGGTCAGAGTGCAGGCAGAGATAGAATACAAATTCATAGCCTTCTGTATCACCAACTATGCAGGGAGGCAAGCCTGCTCAAAATTCCAAGCGGATGGTTGTTGGCGAAGTGAGTTGGTGCTTCGGCAGAGAAAATAATCACCTAACGTGGGGCTCGAACCCACGACCCTGAGATTAAGAGTCTCATGCTCTACCGACTGAGCTAGCCAGGTGCCTCAATAGTATTTTTGACTTGGTTTGAATATCGTACATCCCAGTTTCTGCAAAATATGGTGATCAGTGAGGGTTGTTGATGGATCCTGTGGTGCAATCTGTTAGCGTGTTGTACTTAAACAGCAGTATACAGCAATTAGATGACAAGGTTATGAGTTCAAGCCCCACTAGGAGCAAGTATTGTTCTTGAAGCCTCTGCCTGTCTATTTCTTGTCCGGAAAATGATAATTTATTCAAGCCATTTAGGAGTACAATTCATTGGTAATAGGTATGTCATTCAGATGACAGGTCAGAGTGCAGGCAGAGATAGAATACAAATTCATAGCCTTCTGTATCACCAACTATGCAGGGTGCTCGAAATTCCAACCGGATGGTTGTTTGCGAAGTGAGTTGGTGCTTCGGCAGAGAAAATAATCACCCAACGTGGGGCTCGAACCCACGACCCTGAGATTAAGAGTCTCATGCTCTACCGACTGAGCTAGCCAGGTACCTCAATGCTGATCTTGACTTGGTTTGAATATCGTACATCCCAGTTTCTGCAAAATATGGTGATCAGTGAGTGTTGTTGACGGATCCTGTGGTGCAATCTGTTAGCGTGTTGTACTTATACAGCAGTATAAAGCAATTAGATGACAAGGTTATGAGTTCAAGCCCCACCAGGAGCAAGTATTCTTCTTGCCTGTCTATTTCTTGTCCGGAAAATGATAATTTATTCAAGCCATTTAGGAGTACAATTCATTGGTAATAGGTATGTCATTCAGATGACAGGTCAGAGTGCAGGCAGAGATAGAATACAAATTCATAGCCTTCTGTATCACCAACTATGCAGGGAGGCAAGCCTGCTCGAAATTCCAAGCGGATGGTTGTTTGCGAAGTGAGTTGGTGCTTCGGCAGAGAAAATAATCACCTAACATGGGGCTCGAACCCACGACCCTGAGATTAAGAGTCTCATGCTCTACCGACTGAGCTAGCCAGGTGCCTCAATAGTATGTTTGACTTGGTACGAATATCGTACAGCCCGGTTTCTGCAAAATATGGTGATCAGTGAGTGTTGTTGATGGATCCTGTGGTGCAATCTGTTAGCGTGTTGTACTTAAACAGCAATATACAGCAAATAGATGACAAGGTTATGAGTTCAAGCCCCACTAGGAGCAAGTATTGTTCTTGAAGCCTCTGCCTGTCTATTTCTTGTCCGGAAAATGATAATTTATTCAAGCCATTTAGGAGTACAATTCATTGGTAATAGGTATGTCATTCAGATGACAGGTCAGAGTGCAGGCAGAGATAGAATACAAATTCATAGCCTTCTGTATCACCAACTATGCAGGATGGCAAGCCTGCTCGAAATTCCAAGCGGATGGTTGTTTGCGAAGTGAGTTGGTGCTTCGGCAGAGAAAATAATCACCTAACGTGGGGCTCGAACCCACGACCCTGAGATTAAGAGTCTCATGCTCTACCGACTGAGCTAGCCAGGTGACTCAATAGTATTTTTGACTTGGTATGAATATCGTACAGCCCAGTTTCTGCAAAATATGGTGATCAGTGAGGGTTGTTGATGGATCCTGTGGTGCAATCTGTTAGCGTGTTGTACTTATACAGCAGTATACAGCAATTAGATGACAAGGTTATGAGTTCAAGCCCCACGAGGAGCAAGTATTGTTCTTGAAGCCTCTGCCTGTCTATTTCTTGTCCGGAAAATGATAATTTATTCAAGCCATTTAGGAGTACAATTTATTGGTAATAGGTATGTCATTCAGATGACAGGTCAGAGTGCAGGCAGAGCTAGAATACAAATTCATAGCCTTCTGTATCACCAACTATGCAGAGTGGCAAGCCTGCTCGAAATTCCAAGCGGATGGTTGTTTGCGAAGTGAGTTGGTGCTTCGGCAGAGAAAATAATCACCTAACGTGGGGCTCACGACCCTGAGATTAAGAGTCTCATGCTCTACCGACTGAGCTAGCCAGGTACCTCAATGGTGATCTTGACTTGGTTTGAATATCGTACATCCCAGTTTCTGCAAAATATGGTGATCAGTGAGTGTTGTTGATGGATCCTGTGGTGCAATCTGTTAGTGTGTTGTACTTATACAGCAGTATAAAGCAATTAGATGACAAGGTTATGAGTTCAAGCCCCACCAGGAGCAAGTATTCTTCTTGCCTGTCTATTTCTTGTCCGGAAAATGATAATTTATTCAAGCCATTTAGGAGTACAATTCATTGGTAGTAGGTATGTCATTCAGATGACAGGTCAGAGTGCAGGCAGAGCTAGAATTCAAATTCATAGCCTTCTGTATCACCAACTATGCAGGGAGGCAAGCCTGCTCGAAATTCCAAGCGGATGGTTGTTTGCGAAGTGAGTTGGTGCTTCGGCAGAGAAAATAATCACCTAACGTGGGGCTCGTACCCACGACCCTGAGATTAAGAGTCTCATGCTCTACCGACTGAGCTAGCCAGGTACCTGAATAGTATTTTTGACTTGGTACGAATATCGTACAGCCCAGTTTCTGCAAAATATGGTGATCAGTGAGTGTTGTTGATGGATCCTGTGGTGCAATCTGTGAGCGTGTTTTACTTATACAGCAGTATACAGCAATTAGATGACAAGGTTATGAGTTCAAGCCCCACCAGGAGCAAGTATTGTTCTTGAAGCCTCTTCCTGTCTATTTCTTGTCCGGAAAATGATAATTTATTCAAGCCATTTAGGAGTACAATTCATTGGTAATAGGTATGTCATTGAGATGACAGGTCAGAGTGCAGGCAGAGATAGAATACAAATTCATAGCCTTCTGTATCACCAACTATGCAGGGAGGCAAGCCTGCTCAAAATTCCAAGCGGATGGTTGTTGGCGAAGTGAGTTGGTGCTTCGGCAGAGAAAATAATCACCTAACGTGGGGCTCGAACCCACGACCCTGAGATTAAGAGTCTCATGCTCTACCGACTGAGCTAGCCAGGTGCCTCAATAGTATTTTTGACTTGGTTTGAATATCGTACATCCCAGTTTCTGCAAAATATGGTGATCAGTGAGGGTTGTTGATGGATCCTGTGGTGCAATCTGTTAGCGTGTTGTACTTAAACAGCAGTATACAGCAATTAGATGACAAGGTTATGAGTTCAAGCCCCACTAGGAGCAAGTATTGTTCTTGAAGCCTCTGCCTGTCTATTTCTTGTCCGGAAAATGATAATTTATTCAAGCCATTTAGGAGTACAATTCATTGGTAATAGGTATGTCATTCAGATGACAGGTCAGAGTGCAGGCAGAGATAGAATACAAATTCATAGCCTTCTGTATCACCAACTATGCAGGGTGCTCGAAATTCCAAGCGGATGGTTGTTTGCGAAGTGAGTTGGTGCTTCGGCAGAGAAAATAATCACCCAGCGTGGGGCTCGAACCCACAACCCTGAGATTAAGAGTCTCATGCTCTACCGACTGAGCTAGCCAGGTACCTCAATGGTGATCTTGACTTGGTTTGAATATCGTACATCCCAGTTTCTGCAAAATATGGTGATCAGTGAGTGTTGTTGATGGATCCTGTGGTGCAATCTGTTAGCGTGTTGTACTTATACAGCAGTATAAAGCAATTAGATGACAAGGTTATGAGTTCAAGCCCCACCAGGAGCAAGTATTCTTCTTGCCTGTCTATTTCTTGTCCGGAAAATGATAATTTATTCAAGCCATTTAGGAGTACAATTCATTGGTAGTAGGTATGTCATTCAGATGACAGGTCAGAGTGCAGGCAGAGCTAGAATACAAATTCATAGCCTTCTGTATCACCAACTATGCAGGGAGGCAAGCCTGCTCGAAATTCCAAGCGGATGGTTGTTTGCGAAGTGAGTTGGTGCTTCGGCAGAGAAAATAATCACCTAACGTGGGGCTCGTACCCACGACCCTGAGATTAAGAGTCTCATGCTCTACCGACTGAGCTAGCCAGGTACCTGAATAGTATTTTTGACTTGGTACGAATATCGTACAGCCCAGTTTCTGCAAAATATGGTGATCAGTGAGTGTTGTTGATGGATCCTGTGGTGCAATCTGTGAGCGTGTTGTACTTATACAGCAGTATACAGCAATTAGATGACAAGGTTATGAGTTCAAGCCCCACCAGGAGCAAGTATTGTTCTTGAAGCCTCTTCCTGTCTATTTCTTGTCCGGAAAATGATAATTTATTCAAGCCATTTAGGAGTACAATTCATTGGTAATAGGTATGTCATTGAGATGACAGGTCAGAGTGCAGGCAGAGATAGAATACAAATTCATAGCCTTCTGTATCACCAACTATGCAGGGTGGCAAGCCTGTCGAAATTCCAAGCGGATGGTTGTTTGCGAAGTGAGTTGGTGCTTCGGCAGAGAAAATAATCACCTAACGTGGGGCTCACGACCCTGAGATTAAGAGTCTCATGCTCTACCGACTGAGCTAGCCAGGTACCTCAATGGTGATCTTGACTTGGTTTGAATATCGTACATCCCAGTTTCTGTAAAATATGGTGATCAGTGAGTGTTGTTGATGGATCCTGTGGTGCAATCTGTTAGCGTGTTGTACTTATACAGCAGTATAAAGCAATTAGATGACAAGGTTATGAGTTCAAGCCCCACCAGGAGCAAGTATTCTTCTTGCCTGTCTATTTCTTGTCCGGAAAATGATAATTTATTCAAGCCATTTAGGAGTACAATTCATTGGTAATAGGTATGTCACTCAGATGACAGGTCAGAGTGCAGGCAGAGATAGAATACAAATTCATAGCCTTCTGTATCACCAACTATGCAGGAAGGCAAGCCTGCTCGAAATTCCAAGCGGATGGTTGTTTGCGAAGTGAGTTGGTGCTTCGGCAGAGAAAATAATCACCTAACGTGGGGCTCGAACCCACGACCCTGAGATTAAGAGTCTCATGCTCTACCGACTGAGCTAGCCAGGTGCCTCAATAGTGTTTTTGACTTGGTACGAATATCGTACAGCCCAGTTTCTGCAAAATATGGTGATCAGTGAGTGTTGTTGATGGATCCTGTGGTGCAATCTGTTAGCGTGTTGTACTTATACAGCAGTATACAGCAATTAGATGACAAGGTTATGAGTTCAAGCCCCACCAGGAGCAAGTATTGTTCTTGAAGCCTCTGCCTGTCTATTTCTTGTCCGGAAAATGATAATTTATTCAAGCCATTTAGGAGTACAATTCATTGGTAGTAGGTATGTCATTCAGATGACAGGTCAGAGTGCAGGCAGAGCTAGAATACAAATTCATAGCCTTCTGTATCACCAACCATGCAGAGTGGCAAGCCTGTTCGAAATTCCAAGCGGATGGTTGTTTGCGAAGTGAGTTGGTGCTTCGGCAGAGAAAATAATCACCTAACGTGGGGCTCGAACCCACGACCCTGAGATTAAGAGTCTCATGCTCTACCGACTGAGCTAGCCAGGTGCCTCAATGGTGATTTTGACTTGGTTTGAATATCGTACATCCCAGTTTCTGCAAAATATGGTGATCAGTGAGTGTTGTTGATGGATCCTGTGGGGCAATCTGTTAGCGTGTTGTACTTATACAGCAGTATACAGCAATTAGATGACAAGGTTATGAGTTCAAGCCCCACCAGGAGCAAGTATTGTTCTTGAAGCCTCTGCCTGTCTATTTCTTGTCCGGAAAATGATAATTTATTCAAGCCATTTAGGAGTACAATTCATTGGTAATAGGTATGTCATTCAGATGACAGGTCAGAGTGCAGGCAGAGATAGAATACAAATTCATAGCCTTCTGTATCACCAACTATGCAGGGAGGCAAGCCTGCTCGAAATTCCAAGCGGATGGTTGTTTGCGAAGTGAGTTGGTGCTTCGGCAGAGAAAATAATCACCTAACGTGGGGCTCGTACCCACGACCCTGAGATTAAGAGTCTCATGCTCTACCGACTGAGCTAGCCAGGTGCCTCAATAGTATTTTTGACTTGGTATGAATATCGTACAGCCCAGTTTCTGCAAAATATGGTGATCAGTGAGGGTTGTTGATGGATCCTGTGGTGCAATCTGTTAGCGTGTTGTACTTATACAGCAGTATACAGCAATTAGATGACAAGGTTATGAGTTCAAGCCCCACCAGGAGCAAGTATTGTTCTTGAAGCCTCTGCCTGTCTATTTCTTGTCCGGAAAATGATAATTTATTCAAGCCATTTAGGAGTACAATTCATTGGTAATAGGTATGTCATTCAGATGACAGGTCAGAGTGCAGGCAGAGCTAGAATACAAATTCATAGCCTTCTGTATCACCAACTATGCAGAGTGGCAAGCCTGCTCGAAATTCCAAGCGGATGGTTGTTTGCGAAGTGAGTTGGTGCTTCGGCAGAGAAAATAATCACCTAACGTGGGGCTAACGACCCTGAGATTAAGAGTCTCATGCTCTACCGACTGAGCTAGCCAGGTACCTCAATGGTGATCTTGACTTGGTTTGAATATCGTACATCCCAGTTTCTGCAAAATATGGTGATCAGTGAGTGTTGTTGATGGATCCTGTGGTGCAATCTGTTACCGTGTTGTACTTATACAGCAGTATAAAGCAATTAGATGACAAGGTTATGAGTTCAAGCCCCACCAGGAGCAAGTATTCTTCTTGCCTGTCTATTTCTTGTCCGGAAAATGATAATTTATTCAAGCCATTTAGGAGTACAATTCATTGGTAATAGGTATGTCATTCAGATGACAGGTCAGAGTGCAGGCAGAGATAGAATACAAATTCATAGCCTTCTGTATCACCAACTATGCAGGAAGGCAAGCCTGCTCGAAATTCCAAGCGGATGGTTGTTTGCGAAGTGAGTTGGTGCTTCGGCAGAGAAAATAATCACCTAACGTGGGGCTCACGACCCTGAGATTAAGAGTCTCATGCTCTACCGACTGAGCTAGCCAGGTACCTCAATGGTGATCTTGACTTGGTTTGAATATCGTACATCCCAGTTTCTGCAAAATATGGTGATCAGTGAGTGTTGTTGATGGATCCTGTGGTGCAATCCTTAAACTGGGATGTACGATTTTCAAACCAAGTCAAGATCACCATTGAGGTACCTGGCTAGCTCAGTCGGTAGAGCATGAGACTCTTAATCTCAGGGTCGTGAGTTGGTGCTTCGGCAGAGAAAATAATTACCCAACGTCGGGCTCGAACCCACGACCCTGAGATTAAGAGTCTCATGCTCTACCGACTGAGCTAGCCAGGTACCTCAATGGTGCTCTTGACTTGGTTTGAAAATCGTACATCCCAGTTTCTGCAAAATATGGTGATCAGTGAGGGTTGTTGATGGATCCTGTGGTGCAATCTGTTAGCGTGTTGTACTTATACAGCAGTATACAGCAATTAGATGACAAGGTTATGAGTTCAAGCCCCACCAGGAGCAAGTATTGTTCTTGAAGCCTCTGCCTGTCTATTTCTTGTCCGGAAAATGATAATTTATTCAAGCCATTTAGGAGTACAATTCATTGGTAATAGGTATGTCATTCAGATGACAGGTCAGAGTGCAGGCAGAGCTAGAATACAAATTCATAGCCTTCTGTATCACCAACTATGCAGAGTGGCAAGCCTGCTCGAAATTCCAAGCGGATGGTTGTTTGCGAAGTGAGTTGGTGCTTCGGCAGAGAAAATAATCACCTAACGTGGGGCTAACGACCCTGAGATTAAGAGTCTCATGCTCTACCGACTGAGCTAGCCAGGTACCTCAATGGTGATCTTGACTTGGTTTGAATATCGTACATCCCAGTTTCTGCAAAATATGGTGATCAGTGAGTGTTGTTGATGGATCCTGTGGTGCAATCTGTTACCGTGTTGTACTTATACAGCAGTATAAAGCAATTAGATGACAAGGTTATGAGTTCAAGCCCCACCAGGAGCAAGTATTCTTCTTGCCTGTCTATTTCTTGTCCGGAAAATGATAATTTATTCAAGCCATTTAGGAGTACAATTCATTGGTAATAGGTATGTCATTCAGATGACAGGTCAGAGTGCAGGCAGAGATAGAATACAAATTCATAGCCTTCTGTATCACCAACTATGCAGGAAGGCAAGCCTGCTCGAAATTCCAAGCGGATGGTTGTTTGCGAAGTGAGTTGGTGCTTCGGCAGAGAAAATAATCACCTAACGTGGGGCTCACGACCCTGAGATTAAGAGTCTCATGCTCTACCGACTGAGCTAGCCAGGTACCTCAATGGTGATCTTGACTTGGTTTGAATATCGTACATCCCAGTTTCTGCAAAATATGGTGATCAGTGAGTGTTGTTGATGGATCCTGTGGTGCAATCCTTAAACTGGGATGTACGATTTTCAAACCAAGTCAAGATCACCATTGAGGTACCTGGCTAGCTCAGTCGGTAGAGCATGAGACTCTTAATCTCAGGGTCGTGAGTTGGTGCTTCGGCAGAGAAAATAATTACCCAACGTCGGGCTCGAACCCACGACCCTGAGATTAAGAGTCTCATGCTCTACCGACTGAGCTAGCCAGGTACCTCAATGGTGCTCTTGACTTGGTTTGAAAATCGTACATCCCAGTTTCTGCAAAATATGGTGATCAGTGAGTGTTGTTGATGGATCCTGTGGTGCAATCTGTTAGCGTGTTGTACTTATACAGCAGTATAAAGCAATTAGATGACAAGGTTATGAGTTCAAGCCCCACCAGGAGCAAGTATTCTTCTTGCCTGTCTATTTCTTGTCCGGAAAATGATAATTTATTCAAGCCATTTAGGAGTACAATTCATTGGTAATAGGTGTGTCATTCAGATGACAGGTCAGAGTGCAGGCAGAGATAGAATACAAATTCATAGCCTTCTGTATCACCAACTATGCAGGGAGGCAAGCCTGCTCGAAATTCCAAGCGGATGGTTGTTTGCGAAGTGAGTTGGTGCTTCGGCAGAGAAAATAATCACCTAACGTGGGGCTCGAACCCACGACCCTGAGATTAAGAGTCTCATGCTCTACCGACTGAGCTAGCCAGGTGCCTCAATGGTGATTTTGACTTGGTTTGAATATCGTACATCCCAGTTTCTGCAAAATATGGTGATCAGTGAGGGTTGTTGATGGATCCTGTGGTGCAATCTGTTAGCGTGTTGTACTTAAACAGCAATATACAGCAATTAGATGACAAGGTTATGAGTTCAAGCCCCACTAGGAGCAAGTATTGTTCTTGAAGCCTCTGCCTGTCTATTTCTTGTCCGGAAAATGGTAATTTATTCAAGCCATTTAGGAGTACAATTCATTGGTAATAGGTATGTCATTCAGATGACAGGTCAGAGTGCAGGCAGAGATAGAATACAAATTCATAGCCTTCTGTATCACCAACTATGCAGGGTGGCAAGCCTGCTCGAAATTCCAAGCGGATGGTTGTTTGCGAAGTGAGTTGGTGCTTCGGCAGAGAAAATAATCACCCAGCGTGGGGCTCGAACCCACGACCCTGAGATTAAGAGTCTCATGCTCTACCGACTGAGCTAGCCAGGTACCTCAATGGTGATCTTGACTTGGTTTGAATATCGTACATCCCAGTTTCTGCAAAATATGGTGATCAGTGAGTGTTGTTGATGGATCCTGTGGTGCAATCCTTAAACTGGGATGTACGATTTTCAAACCAAGTCAAGATCACCATTGAGGTACCTGGCTAGCTCAGTCGGTAGAGCATGAGACTCTTAATCTCAGGGTCGTGAGTTGGTGCTTCGGCAGAGAAAATAATTACCCAACGTCGGGCTCGAACCCACGACCCTGAGATTAAGAGTCTCATGCTCTACCGACTGAGCTAGCCAGGTACCTCAATGGTGCTCTTGACTTGGTTTGAATATCGTACATCCCAGTTTCTGCAAAATATGGTGATCAGTGAGTGTTGTTGATGGATCCTGTGGTGCAATCTGTTAGCGTGTTGTACTTATACAGCAGTATAAAGCAATTAGATGACAAGGTTATGAGTTCAAGCCCCACCAGGAGCAAGTATTCTTCTTGCCTGTCTATTTCTTGTCCGGAAAATGATAATTTATTCAAGCCATTTAGGAGTACAATTCATTGGTAATAGGTATGTCATTCAGATGACAGGTCAGAGTGCAGGCAGAGATAGAATACAAATTCATAGCCTTCTGTATCACCAACTATGCAGGGAGGCAAGCCTGCTCAAAATTCCAAGCGGATGGTTGTTGGCGAAGTGAGTTGGTGCTTCGGCAGAGAAAATAATCACCTAACGTGGGGCTCGAACCCACGACCCTGAGATTAAGAGTCTCATGCTCTACCGACTGAGCTAGCCAGGTGCCTCAATAGTATTTTTGACTTGGTTTGAATATCGTACATCCCAGTTTCTGCAAAATATGGTGATCAGTGAGGGTTGTTGATGGATCCTGTGGTGCAATCTGTTAGCGTGTTGTACTTAAACAGCAGTATACAGCAATTAGATGACAAGGTTATGAGTTCAAGCCCCACTAGGAGCAAGTATTGTTCTTGAAGCCTCTGCCTGTCTATTTCTTGTCCGGAAAATGATAATTTATTCAAGCCATTTAGGAGTACAATTCATTGGTAATAGGTATGTCATTCAGATGACAGGTCAGAGTGCAGGCAGAGCTAGAATACAAATTCATAGCCTTCTGTATCACCAACTATGCAGAGTGGCAAGCCTGCTCGAAATTCCAAGCGGATGGTTGTTTGCGAAGTGAGTTGGTGCTTCGGCAGAGAAAATAATCACCTAACGTGGGGCTCACGACCCTGAGATTAAGAGTCTCATGCTCTACCGACTGAGCTAGCCAGGTACCTCAATGGTGATCTTGACTTGGTTTGAATATCGTACATCCCAGTTTCTGCAAAATATGGTGATCAGTGAGTGTTGTTGATGGATCCTGTGGTGCAATCTGTTACCGTGTTGTACTTATACAGCAGTATAAAGCAATTAGATGACAAGGTTATGAGTTCAAGCCCCACCAGGAGCAAGTATTCTTCTTGCCTGTCTATTTCTTGTCCGGAAAATGATAATTTATTCAAGCCATTTAGGAGTACAATTCATTGGTAATAGGTATGTCATTCAGATGACAGGTCAGAGTGCAGGCAGAGCTAGAATACAAATTCATAGCCTTCTGTATCACCAACAATGCAGAGTGGCAAGCCTGCTCGAAATTCCAAGCGGATGGTTGTTTGCGAAGTGAGTTGGTGCTTCGGCAGAGAAAATAATCACCTAACGTGGGGCTCGAACCCACGACCCTGAGATTAAGAGTCTCATGCTCTACCGACTGAGCTAGCCAGGTGCCTCAATAGTATTTTTGACTTGGTTTGAATATCGTACATCCCAGTTTCTGCAAAATATGGTGATCAGTGAGGGTTGTTGATGGATCCTGTGGTGCAATCTGTTAGCGTGTTGTACTTAAACAGCAGTATACAGCAATTAGATGACAAGGTTATGAGTTCAAGCCCCACTAGGAGCAAGTATTGTTCTTGAAGCCTCTGCCTGTCTATTTCTTGTCCGGAAAATGATAATTTATTCAAGCCATTTAGGAGTACAATTCATTGGTAATAGGTATGTCATTCAGATGACAGGTCAGAGTGCAGGCAGAGATAGAATACAAATTCATAGCCTTCTGTATCACCAACTATGCAGAGTGGCAAGCCTGCTCGAAATTCCAAGCGGATGGTTGTTTGCGAAGTGAGTTGGTGCTTCGGCAGAGAAAATAATCACCTAACGTGGGGCTCACGACCCTGAGATTAAGAGTCTCATGCTCTACCGACTGAGCTAGCCAGGTACCTCAATGGTGATCTTGACTTGGTTTGAATATCGTACATCCCAGTTTCTGCAAAATATGGTGATCAGTGAGTGTTGTTGATGGATCCTGTGGTGCAATCTGTTACCGTGTTGTACTTATACAGCAGTATAAAGCAATTAGATGACAAGGTTATGAGTTCAAGCCCCACCAGGAGCAAGTATTCTTCTTGCCTGTCTATTTCTTGTCCGGAAAATGATAATTTATTCAAGCCATTTAGGAGTACAATTCATTGGTAATAGGTATGTCATTCAGATGACAGGTCAGAGTGCAGGCAGAGCTAGAATACAAATTCATAGCCTTCTGTATCACCAACAATGCAGAGTGGCAAGCCTGCTCGAAATTCCAAGCGGATGGTTGTTTGCGAAGTGAGTTGGTGCTTCGGCAGAGAAAATAATCACCTAACGTGGGGCTCGAACCCACGACCCTGAGATTAAGAGTCTCATGCTCGACCGACTGAGCTAGCCAGGTGCCTCAATAGCATTTTTGACTTGGTATGAATATCGTACAGCCCAGTTTCTGCAAAATATGGTGATCAGTGAGGGTTGTTGATGTGGTGCAATCTGTTAGCGTGTTGTACTTATACAGCAGTATACAGCAATTAGATGACAAGGTTATGAGTTCAAGCCCCACCAGGAGCAAGTATTGTTCTTGAAGCCTCTGCCTGTCTATTTCTTGTCCGGAAAATGATCATTTATTCAAGCCATTTAGGAGTACAATTCATTGGTAATAGGTATGTCATTCAGATGACAGGTCAGAGTGCAGGCAGAGCTAGAATACAAATTCATAGCCTTCTGTATCACCAACTATGCAGAGTGGCAAGCCTGCTCGAAATTCCAAGCGGATGGTTGTTTGCGAAGTGAGTTGGTGCTTCGGCAGAGAAAATAATCACCTAACGTGGGGCTCGAACCCACGACCCTGAGATTAAGAGTCTCATGCTCTACCGACTGAGCTAGCCAGGTGCCTCAATAGTGTTTTTGACTTGGTACGAATATCGTACAGCCCAGTTTCTGCAAAATATGGTGATCAGTGAGTGTTGTTGATGGATCCTGTGGTGCAATCTGTTAGCGTGTTGTACTTATACAGCAGTATACAGCAATTAGATGACAAGGTTATGAGTTCAAGCCCCACTAGGAGCAAGTATTGTTCGTGAAGCCTCTGCCTGTCTATTTCTTGTCCGGAAAATGATAATTTATTAAAGCCATTTAGGAGTACAATTCATTGGTAATAGGTATGTCATTCAGATGACAGGTCAGAGTGCAGGCAGAGATAGAATACAAATTCATAGCCTTCTGTATCACCAGCTATGCAGGCTGGCAAGCCTCCTTGAAAATCCAAGCGGATGGCTGTTTGCGAAGTGAGTTGGTGCTTCGGCAGAGAAAATAATCACCAAACGTGGGGCTCGAACCCACGACCCTGAGATTAAGAGTCTCATGCTCTACTGACTGAGCTAGCCAGGTACCTCAATGGTGATCTTGACTTGGTTTGAAAATCGTACATCCCAGTTTCTGCAAAATATGGTGATCAGTGAGTGTTGTTGATGGATCCTGTGGTGCAATATGTTAGCGTGTTGTACTTATACAGCAGTATACAGCAATTAGATGACAAGGTTATGAGTTCAAGCCCCACTAGGAGCAAGTATTGTTCTTGAAGCCTCTGCCTGTCTATTTCTTGTCCGGAAAATTATAATTTATTCAAGCCATTTAGGAGTACAATTCATTGGTAATAGGTATGTCATTGAGATGACAGGTCAGAGTGCAGGCAGAGATAGAATACAAATTCATAGCCTTCTGTATCACCAACTATGCAGGGTGGCAAGCCTGTCGAAATTCCAAGCGGATGGTTGTTTGCGAAGTGAGTTGGTGCTTCGGCAGAGAAAATAATCACCTAACGTGGGGCTCGAACCCACGACCCTGAGATTAAGAGTCTCATGCTCTACCGACTGAGCTAGCCAGGTGCCTCAATAGCATTTTTGACTTGGTATGAATATCGTACATCCCAGTTTCTGCAAAATATGGTGATCAGTGAGGGTTGTTGATGGATCCTGTGGTGCAATCTGTTAGCGTGTTGTACTTATACAGCAGTATACAGCAATTAGATGACAAGGTTATGAGTTCAAGCCCCACCAGGAGCAAGTATTGTTCTTGAAGCCTCTGCCTGTCTATTTCTTGTCCGGAAAATGATCATTTATTCAAGCCATTTAGGAGTACAATTCATTGGTAATAGGTATGTCATTCAGATGACAGGTCAGAGTGCAGGCAGAGCTAGAATACAAATCCATAGCCTTCTGTATCACCAACTATGCAGAGTGGCAAGCCTGCTCGAAATTCCAAGCGGATGGTTGTTTGCGAAGTGAGTTGGTGCTTCGGCAGAGAAAATAATCACCTAACGTGGGGCTCACGACCCTGAGATTAAGAGTCTCATGCTCTACCGACTGAGCTAGCCAGGTACCTCAATGGTGATCTTGACTTGGTTTGAATATCGTACATCCCAGTTTCTGCAAAATATGGTGATCAGTGAGTGTTGTTGATGGATCCTGTGGTGCAATATGTTAGCGTGTTGTACTTATACAGCAGTATAAAGCAATTAGATGACAAGGTTATGAGTTCAAGCCCCACTAGGAGCAAGTATTGTTCTTGAAGCCTCTGCCTGTCTATTTCTTGTCCGGAAAATGATAATTTATTCAAGCCATTTAGGAGTACAATTCATTGGTAGTAGGTATGTCATTCAGATGACAGGTCAGAGTGCAGGCAGAGCTAGAATACAAATTCATAGCCTTCTGTATCACCAACCATGCAGAGTGGCAAGCCTGTTCGAAATTCCAAGCGGATGGTTGTTTGCGAAGTGAGTTGGTGCTTCGGCAGAGAAAATAATCACCTAACGTGGGGCTCGAACCCACGACCCTGAGATTAAGAGTCTCATGCTCTACCGACTGAGCTAGCCAGGTACCTCAATGGTGATTTTGACTTGGTTTGAATATCGTACATCCCAGTTTCTGCAAAATATGGTGATCAGTGAGTGTTGTTGATGGATCCTGTGGGGCAATCTGTTAGTGTGTTGTACTTATACAGCAATTAGATGACAAGGTTATGAGTTCAAGCCCCACCAGGAGCAAGTATTGTTCTTGAAGCCTCTTCCTGTCTATTTCTTGTCCGGAAAATGATAATTTATTCAAGCCATTTAGGAGTACAATTCATTGGTAATAGGTATGTCATTGAGATGACAGGTCAGAGTGCAGGCAGAGATAGAATACAAATTCATAGCCTTCTGTATCACCAACTATGCAGGGTGGCAAGCCTGTCGAAATTCCAAGCGGATGGTTGTTTGCGAAGTGAGTTGGTGCTTCGGCAGAGAAAATAATCACCTAACGTGGGGCTCGAACCCACGACCCTGAGATTAAGAGTCTCATGCTCTACCGACTGAGCTAGCCAGGTGCCTCAATAGTATTTTTGACTTGGTATGAATATCGTACAGCCCAGTTTCTGCAAAATATGGTGATCAGTGAGGGTTGTTGATGGATCCTGTGGTGCAATCTGTTAGCGTGTTGTACTTATACAGCAGTATACAGCAATTAGATGACAAGGTTATGAGTTCAAGCCCCACCAGGAGCAAGTATCGTTCTTGAAGCCTCTGCCTGTCTATTTCTTGTCCGGAAAATGATAATTTATTCAAGCCATTTAGGAGTACAATTCATTGGTAATAGGTATGTCATTCAGATGACAGGTCAGAGTGCAGGCAGAGCTAGAATACAAATTCATAGCCTTCTGTATCACCAACTATGCAGAGTGGCAAGCCTGCTCGAAATTCCAAGCGGATGGTTGTTTGCGAAGTGAGTTGGTGCTTCGGCAGAGAAAATAATCACCTAACGTGGGGCTCACGACCCTGAGATTAAGAGTCTCATGCTCTACCGACTGAGCTAGCCAGGTACCTGAATAGTATTTTTGACTTGGTACGAATATCGTACAGCCCAGTTTCTGCAAAATATGGTGATCAGTGAGTGTTGTTGATGGATCCTGTGGTGCAATCTGTTAGCGTGTTGTACTTATACAGCAGTATACAGCAATTAGATGACAAGGTTATGAGTTCAAGCCCCACCAGGAGCAAGTATTGTTCTTGAAGCCTCTTCCTGTCTATTTCTTGTCCGGAAAATGATAATTTATTCAAGCCATTTAGGAGTACAATTCATTGGTAATAGGTATGTCATTGAGATGACAGGTCAGAGTGCAGGCAGAGATAGAATACAAATTCATAGCCTTCTGTATCACCAACTATGCAGGGTGGCAAGCCTGTCGAAATTCCAAGCGGATGGTTGTTTGCGAAGTGAGTTGGTGCTTCGGCAGAGAAAATAATCACCTAACGTGGGGCTCAAACCCACGACCCTGAGATTAAGAGTCTCATGCTCTACCGACTGAGCTAGCCAGGTGCCTCAATAGTATTTTTGACTTGGTATGAATATCGTACAGCCCAGTTTCTGCAAAATATGGTGATCAGTGAGGGTTGTTGATGGATCCTGTGGTGCAATCTGTTAGCGTGTTGTACTTATACAGCAGTATACAGCAATTAGATGACAAGGTTATGAGTTCAAGCCCCACCAGGAGCAAGTATTGTTCTTGAAGCCTCTTCCTGTCTATTTCTTGTCCGGAAAATGATCATTTATTCAAGCCATTTAGGAGTACAATTCATTGGTAATAGGTATGTCATTCAGATGACAGGTCAGAGTGCAGGCAGAGCTAGAATACAAATCCATAGCCTTCTGTATCACCAACTATGCAGAGTGGCAAGCCTGCTCGAAATTCCAAGCGGATGGTTGTTTGCGAAGTGAGTTGGTGCTTCGGCAGAGAAAATAATCACCTAACGTGGGGCTCACGACCCTGAGATTAAGAGTCTCATGCTCTACCGACTGAGCTAGCCAGGTACCTCAATGGTGATCTTGACTTGGTTTGAATATCGTACATCCCAGTTTCTGCAAAATATGGTGATCAGTGAGTGTTGTTGATGGATCCTGTGGTGCAATCTGTTAGCGTGTTGTACTTATACAGCAGTATAAAGCAATTAGATGACAAGGTTATGAGTTCAAGCCCCACTAGGAGCAAGTATTGTTCTTGAAGCCTCTGCCTGTCTATTTCTTGTCCGGAAAATGATAATTTATTCAAGCCATTTAGGAGTACAATTCATTGGTAGTAGGTATGTCATTCAGATGACAGGTCAGAGTGCAGGCAGAGCTAGAATACAAATTCATAGCCTTCTGTATCACCAACCATGCAGAGTGGCAAGCCTGTTCGAAATTCCAAGCGGATGGTTGTTTGCGAAGTGAGTTGGTGCTTCGGCAGAGAAAATAATCACCTAACGTGGGGCTCGAACCCACGACCCTGAGATTAAGAGTCTCATGCTCTACCGACTGAGCTAGCCAGGTACCTCAATGGTGATTTTGACTTGGTTTGAATATCGTACATCCCAGTTTCTGCAAAATATGGTGATCAGTGAGTGTTGTTGATGGATCCTGTGGGGCAATCTGTTAGTGTGTTGTACTTATACAGCAGTATACAGCAATTAGATGACAAGGTTATGAGTTCAAGCCCCACCAGGAGCAAGTATCGTTCTTGAAGCCTCTGCCTGTCTATTTCTTGTCCGGAAAATGATAATTTATTCAAGCCATTTAGGAGTACAATTCATTGGTAATAGGTATGTCATTCAGATGACAGGTCAGAGTGCAGGCAGAGCTAGAATACAAATTCATAGCCTTCTGTATCACCAACTATGCAGAGTGGCAAGCCTGCTCGAAATTCCAAGCGGATGGTTGTTTGCGAAGTGAGTTGGTGCTTCGGCAGAGAAAATAATCACCTAACGTGGGGCTCACGACCCTGAGATTAAGAGTCTCATGCTCTACCGACTGAGCTAGCCAGGTACCTGAATAGTATTTTTGACTTGGTACGAATATCGTACAGCCCAGTTTCTGCAAAATATGGTGATCAGTGAGTGTTGTTGATGGATCCTGTGGTGCAATCTGTTAGCGTGTTGTACTTATACAGCAGTATACAGCAATTAGATGACAAGGTTATGAGTTCAAGCCCCACCAGGAGCAAGTATTCTTCTTGCCTGTCTATTTCTTGTCCGGAAAATGATAATTTATTCAAGCCATTTAGGAGTACAATTCATTGGTAATAGGTATGTCATTCAGATGACAGGTCAGAGTGCAGGCAGAGCTAGAATACAAATTCATAGCCTTCTGTATCACCAACTATGCAGGGTAGCAAGCCTGCTCGAAATTCCAAGCGGATGGTTGTTTGCGAAGTGAGTTGGTGCTTCAGCAGAGAAAATAGTCACCTAACTTGGGGCTCGAACCCACGACCTTGAGATTAAGAGTCTCATGCTCTACCGACTGAGCTAGCCAGGTACCTCAATAGTATTTTTGACTTGGTACGAATATCGTACAGCCCAGTTTCTGCAAAATATGGTGATCAGTGCGTGTTGTTGATGGATCCTGTGGTGCAATCTGTTAGCGTGTTGTACTTATACAGCAGTATAAAGCAATTAGATGACAAGGTTATGAGTTCAAGCCCAACCAGGAGCAAGTATTCTTCTTGCCTGTCTATTTCTTGTCCGGAAAATGATAATTTATTCAATCCATTTAGGAGTACAATTCATCGGTAATAGGTATGTCATTGAGATGACAGGTCAGAGTGCAGGCAGAGATAGAATACAAATTCATAGCCTTCTGTATCACCAGCTATGCAGGCTGGCAAGCCTGTTCGAAATTCCAAGCGGATGGCTGTTTGCAAAGTGAGTTGGTGCTTCGGCAGAGAAAATAATCACCTAACTTGGGGCTCGAACCCACGACCCTGAGATTAAGAGTCTCATGCTCTACCGACTGAGCTAGCCAGGTATCTCAATAGTATTTTTGACTTGGTACGAATATCGTACAGCCCAGTTTCTGCAAAATATGGTGATCAGTGCGTGTTGTTGATGGATCCTGTGGTGCAATCTGTTAGCGTGTTGTACTTATACAGCAGTATAAAGCAATTAGATGACAAGGTTATGAGTTCAAGCCCCACCAGGAGCAAGTATTCTTCTTGCCTGTCTATTTCTTGTCCGGAAAATTATAACTTATTCAAGCCATTTAGGAGTACAATTCATTGGTAATAGGTATGTCATTCAGATGACAGGTCAGAGTGCAGGCAGAGACAGAATACAAATTCATAGCCTTCTGTATCACCAGCTATGCAAGCTGGCAAGCCTGCTCGAAATTCCAAGCGGATGGTTGTTTGCGAAGTGAGTTGGTGCTTCGGCAGAGAAAATTGTCACCTAACTTGGGGCTCGAACCCACGACCCTGAGATTAGGAGTCTCATGCTCTACCGACTGAGCTAGCCAGGTATCTCAATAGTATTTTTGACTTGGTACGAATATCGTACAGCCCAGTTTCTGCAAAATATGGTGATCAGTGCGTGTTGTTGATGGATCCTGTGGTGCAATCTGTTAGCGTGTTGTACTTATACAGCAGTATACAGCAATTAGATGCGAAGGTTATGAGTTCAATGCCCACCAGGAGCAAGTATTCTTCTTGAAGCCTCTGCCTGTCTATTTCTTGTCCGGAAAATTATAATTTATTCAATCCATTTAGGAGTACAATTCATTGGTAATAGGTATGTCATTGAGATGACAGGTCAGAGTGCAGGCAGAGGTAGAATACAAATTCATAGCCTTCTGTATCACCAACTATGCAGGGTAGCAAGCCTGCTCGAAATTCCAAGCGGATGGCTGTTTGCGAATGAGTTGGTGCTTCGGCAGAGAAAATAGTCACCTAACGTGGGGCTCGAACCCATGACCCTGAGATTAAGAGTCTCATGCTCTACCGACAGAGCTAGCCAGGTACCCCAATGGTGATTTTGAGTTGGTTCGAATATCGTACATCCCAGTTTCTGCAAAATATGGTGATCAGTGCGTGTTTTTGATGGCTCCTGTGGTGCAATCTGTTAGCGTGTTGTACTTATACAGCAGTATACAGCAATTAGATGCGAAGGTTATGAGTTCAAGCCCCACCAGGAGCAAGTATTGTTCTTGAAGCCGCTGCCTGTCTATTTCTTGTCCGGAAAATGATAATTTTTCAATCCATTTAGGAGTACAATTCATTGGTAATAGGTATGTCATTCAGATAACAGGTCAGAGTGCAGGCAGAGCTAGAATACAAATTCATAGCCTTCTGTATCACCAACTATGCAGGGTAGCAAGCCTGCTCGAAATTCCAAGCGGATGGTTGTTTGCGAAGTGAGTTGGTGCTTCAGCAGAGAAAATAGTCACCTAACTTGGGGCTCGAACCCACGACCTTGAGATTAAGAGTCTCATGCTCTACCGACTGAGCTAGCCAGGTACCTCAATAGTATTTTTGACTTGGTACGAATATCGTACAGCCCAGTTTCTGCAAAATATGGTGATCAGTGCGTGTTGTTGATGGATCCTGTGGTGCAATCTGTTAGCGTGTTGTACTTATACAGCAGTATAAAGCAATTAGATGACAAGGTTATGAGTTCAAGCCCCACCAGGAGCAAGTATTGTTCTTGAAGCCGCTGCCTGTCTATTTCTTGTCCGGAAAATGATAATTTTTCAATCCATTTAGGAGTACAATTCATTGGTAATAGGTATGTCATTCAGATAACAGGTCAGAGTGCAGGCAGAGCTAGAATACAAATTCATAGCCTTCTGTATCACCAACTATGCAGGGTAGCAAGCCTGCTCGAAATTCCAAGCGGATGGTTGTTTGCGAAGTGAGTTGGTGCTTCAGCAGAGAAAATAGTCACCTAACTTTGGGCTCGAACCCACGACCTTGAGATTAAGAGTCTCATGCTCTACCGACTGAGCTAGCCAGGTACCTCAATAGTATTTTTGACTTGGTACGAATATCGTACAGCCCAGTTTCTGCAAAATATGGTGATCAGTGCGTGTTGTTGATGGATCCTGTGGTGCAATCTGTTAGCGTGTTGTACTTATACAGCAGTATACAGCAATTAGATGCGAATGTTATGAGTTCAAGGCCCACCAGGAGCAAGTATTCTTCTTGAACCCTCTGCCTGTCTATTTCTTGTCCGGAAAATGATAATTTATTCAATCCATTTAGGAGTACAATTCATTGGTAATAGGTATGTCATTGAGATGACAGGTCAGAGTGCAGGCAGAGATAGAATACAAATTCATAGCCTTCTGTATCACCAGCTATGCAGGGTGGCAAGCCTGCTTGAAATTCCAAGCGGATGGTTGTTTGCGAAGTGAGTTGGTGCTTCGGCAGAGAAAATAATCACCAAACGTGGGGCTCGAACCCACGACCCTGAGATTAAGAGTCTCATGCTCTACCGACTGAGCTAGCCAGGTGCCTCAATGGTGATTTTGAGTTGGTTCGAATATCGTACATCCCAGTTTCTGCAAAATATGGTGATCAGTGAGGGTTGTTGATGGATCCTGTGGTGCAATCTGTTAGCGTGTTGTACTTAAACAGCAATATACAGCAATTAGATGACAAGGTTATGAGTTCAAGCCCCAACAGGAGCAAGTATTCTTCTTGCCTGTCTATTTCTTGTCCGGAAAATGATAATTTATTCAAGCCATTTAGGAGTACAATTCATTGGTAATAGGTATGTCATTCAGATGACAGGTCAGAGTGCAGGCAGAGCTAGAATACACATTCATAGCCTTCTGTATCACCAGCTATGCAGGCTGGCAAGCCTGCTCGAAATTCCAAGCGGATGGCTGTTTACGAAGGCAGAGAAAATAGGCAGAGAAAATAATTACCAAACGTGGGGCTCGAACACACTACCCTGAGATTAAGAGTCCCATCCTCTACCGACTGAGCTAGACAGTTACCTGATTTTGTCTGAATATCGTACAGCTCCGTTTCTGCAAAATATGATGATCAGTGAGATTGTTTGTTAATGGATCCTGTGGTGCAATTGTAACCAATGTGAAATTGCTTGCTAGTATGCGGTGGTGCGTGCTAATAGCGTAACAATTGTTGACGTCACTTGCTCTGAGACCTTGAAGTAGTGGTTCCCCTTGCCCTGCAAGGGCCGAAGCTTTTAGGGAGCAATTGGTAACGATGCTTTGAGTGGGACTGTTGATGTGTGCAGAGGATCCCTGGTTCACACCCGGGTAGGGGCGAGGGGACGGATTAAAGTTATATTGATGCTGTTGACCCGGATCACTGGTTGATATTACTATCACCTACCCTGCAGTATTTATAGTTCTGGGACTGAGTACTGATAGAACCATCACCTACCCTACAGTATTTATAGTTCTGGGACTGAGTACTGATAGAACCATCACCTACCCTCCAGTATTTATAGTTCTGGGACTGAGTACTGATAGAACCATCACCTACCCTACAGTATTTATAGTTCTGGGACTGGGTACTGATAGAACCATCACCTACCCTACAGTATTTATAGTTCTGGGACTGAGTACTGATAGAACCATCACCTACCCTCCAGTATTTATAGTTCTGGGACTGAGTACTGATAGAACCATCACCTACTCTACAGTATTTATAGTTCTGGGACTGAGTACTGATAGAACCATCACCTACCCTCCAGTATTTATAGTTCTGGGACTGAGTACTGATAGAACCATCACCTACCCTCCAGTATTTATAGTTCTGGGACTGAGTACTGATAGAACCATCACCTACCCTCCAGTATTTATAGTTCTGGGACTGAGTACTGATAGAACCATCACCTACCCTCCAGTATTTATAGTTCTGGGACTGAGTACTGATAACCAACTGGGTTCCTGACTGACTGACTGAAACAATAGACTGACTGTCTGTCCTGATGTCACGTTATTATTAACATTATGATAATAACAGTATGATCAAAACAGTATGATCTCTGTGCTCCAATGGGAGTCTGGGTGGAGGATCCCCCCTGACCATCAGACCAATTAAATCTGCTCTCCACCAGGTCTGACCCCTCCGCCCATGAATATTCAGGAGGCAGAAGGCAAATGAAACCACCGCGGACACACAGTCGTGCACAACACACACGCACGCACGCACACACACACACACACACACACACACACACACACACACACACACACACACAGCCGTGCACAACAAAGAGGTTGGGGGAGAACAAAGGAGGGAGGAACGTAGCCTCTCTCCTCCTCTCATCTCCTCTCCTCTCCTTTCCTCTCCTCTCCTCAGCCCCTTCCCTCATGTCTTCCCTCTGCCTCCTCCCCCCTCTCCTCCTCTCCTGGCCCCTCCTCAGCCCCTTCCCTCCTGTCTTCCCTCTGCCTCCTCCCCACTCCTCCCCCTCCTCTCCCCTCCTCTACTCTCCTCTCCTTTCCTCACTTCTGAAGGAAAACCAACACAGATGTCATCAGATCTAACACCATCACACTGAGAGGACAGAGGTTGAGTCTGAAATGATACCCTATCTAGCACTGTGGGCCCTTCCTTTATAGAGCACTGTGGGCCCTTCCTTTATAGAGCACTGTGGGCCCTTCCTTTCTAGAGCACTGTGGGCCCTTTCTGCATAGAGCACTGTGGGCCCTTCCTTTATAGAGCACTGTGGACCCTTCCTTTATAGAGCACTGTGGGCCCTTCCTTTATAGAGCACTGTGGGCCCTTCCTTTATAGAGCACTGTGGGCCCTTCCTTCATAGAGCACTGTGGGCCCTTCCTTTCTAGAGCACTGTGGGCCCTTCCTTTCTAGAGCACTGTGGGCCCTTCCTTTATAGAGCACTGTGGGCCCTTCCTTTATAGAGCACTGTGGGCCCTTTCTAGAGCACTGTGGGCCCTTCCTTTATAGAGCACTGTGGGCCCTTCCTTCATAGAGCACTGTGGGCCCTTCCTTTCTAGAGCACTGCGGGCCCTTCCTTTCTAGAGCACTGTGGGCCCTTCCTTCATAGAGCACTGTGGGCCCTTCCTTTCTAGAGCACTGCGGGCCCTTCCTTTATAGAGCACTGTGGGCCCTTCCTTTATAGAGCACTGTGGGCCCTTCCTTTATAGAGCACTGTGGGCCCTTCCTTCATAGAGCACTGTGGGCCCTTCCTTTATAGAGCACTGTGGGCCCTTCTTTTCTAGAGCACTGTGGGCCCTTCCTTTCTAGAGCACTGTGGGCCCTTCCTTTCTAGAGCACTGTGGGCCCTTCCTTTATAGAGGACTGTGGGCCCTTCCTTCATAGAGCACTGTGGGCCCTTCCTTCATAGAGCACTGTGGGCCCTTCATTTCTAGAGCACTGTGGGCCCTTCCTTTATAGAGCACTGTGGGCCCTTCATTTCTAGAGCACTGTGGGCCCTTCATTTCTAGAGCATTAAAACAAGTCCTGCAGCAACAGAACATGTGAATCATTATGTGGATTATAATTAAAGGACCTTCTTGAAGGGGTTGATATATAATGTTATTTAAGGCAAGTTTCAAAGTGGAAATGTCTTTAGAAGCATTTAAAAAAAACTCAAATACACTACTGCATTTCCTGCTGTGCACCACAACACATCAGGAGGGCCATAATCTCTGAATAAAAACCCTCAGAGCCTGTAAAATACACAGAGTCTCCCATTTTAAAAACCCCAGACAGGAGAGTAGAGAAGAGGATGTGTGTCGGTATGAAGCATTAATTTATTCAGTAAATAGTGGTGCTCTGGAAACAGGTTCTCCTCCTCAGGGGCAGAGACCCCATCAATATTAGATGAAGCAAGGGAACACCCTACAGACAGGAGACTGGTGAAACTGGCCAGAGACCCCGTCGTCAGAGGAGCACCCTACAGACAGGAGACTGGTGAAACTGGCCAGAGACCCCGTCGTCAGAGGAACACCCTACAGACAGGAGACTGGTGAAACTGGCCAGAGACCCCGTCGTCAGACAGGAGACTGGTGAAACTGGCCAGAGGAACACCCTACAGACAGGAGACTGGTGAAACTGGCCAGAGGAACACCCTACAGACAGGAGACTGGTGAAACTGGCCAGAGACCCCGTCGTCAGAGGAACACCCTACAGACAGGAGACTGGTGAAACTGGCCAGAGACCCCGTCGTCAGAGTAACACCCTACAGACAGGAGACTGGTGAAACTAGCCAGAGACCCCGTCGTCAGAGGAACACCCTACAGACTGGAGACTGGTGAAACTGGCCAGAGACCCCGTCGTCAGAGGAACACCCTACAGACAGGAGACTGGTGAAACTGGCCAGAGACCCCGTCGTCAGACAGGAGACTGGTGAAACTGGCCAGAGACCCCGTCGTCAGACAGGAGACTGGTGAAACTGGCCAGAGACCCCGTCGTCAGACAGGAGACTGGTGAAACTGGCCAGAGACCCCGTCGTCAGAGGAACAACCTACAGACAGGAGACTGGTGAAACTGGCCAGAGACCCCGTCGTCAGACAGGAGACTGGTGAAACTGGCCAGAGACCCCGTCGTCAGACAGGAGACTGGTGAAACTGGCCAGAGACCCCGTCGTCAGACAGGAGACTGGTGAAACTGGCCAGAGACCCCGTCGTCAGACAGGAGACTGGTGAAACTGGCCAGAGACCCCGTCGTCAGAGGAACACCCTACAGACAGGAGACTGGTGAAACTGGCCAGAGACCCCGTCGTCAGACAGGAGACTGGTGAAACTGGCCAGAGACCCCGTCGTCAGACAGGAGACTGGTGAAACTGGCCAGAGACCCCGTCGTCAGACAGGAGACTGGTGAAACTGGCCAGAGACCCCGTCGTCAGACAGGAGACTGGTGAAACTGGCCAGAGACCCCGTCGTCAGACAGGAGACTGGTGAAACTGGCCAGAGACCCCGTCGTCAGACAGGAGACTGGTGAAACTGGCCAGAGACCCCGTCGTCAGACAGGAGACTGGTGAAACTGGCCAGAGACCCCGTCGTCAGACAGGAGACTGGTGAAACTGGCCAGAGACCCCGTCGTCAGACAGGAGACTGACAGGAAAATAGTAACCGCTCCCATTGCATAAAGATATTATACTATATATATTAAACTATATTAGCTAAGCTGTTTTTTTTCAAAATATAATTGTAATTCGTAATTCTTTCATATTATATTTATTATTGTATGTCTATACTAAATATAATATATTTTAATCATAATTTGTTTAACAATGAATCAAGTAAAGAAATCCTGCATCCACAGCACTAAATTTGGGGATTTTATACAAGAAGGGAACAAGACGGATTGGATATCTTTATCAAATGAGTTATAAAGTGCTGTCTTCATAGATGGTGGAGCGGTGTCAAGCAGGGTGCAGGGGGTCTTCTTGTAAATATAAAACATCTTTGGTCTTCATGTCTTCTTGTCAGTACAGACTTGGGGGGGGGGGGCTTGTATCCTGGCAACGTGCCATTGTCTCCACATGGTGCAGGGAGAGGCCGGCCCTCAGAGGAGAGACAATCTACTGTAGCCAAGGTGGAGGGAGTGAAACGGTATGACAGACACACACTAATGTTAGGAACACTCTGTTTCCTTCCTGCTCCTCTCTGCCATGATGCATCTCCATCTCTGGTCACTCCTGGGTTCCTGCATGTTGTCTGATGACATGTACAGTACATGGGCTGATAACAGAGGCAGACTACAGTACATGGGCTGATAGCAGAGGCAGACTACAGTACATGGGCTGATAGCAGAGGCAGACTACAGTACATGGGCTGATAGCAGAGGCAGACTACAATACATGGTCAGATATCAGAGGCAGACTACAGTACATGGTCAGATATCAGAGGCAGACTACAGTACATGGGCTGATAGCAGAGGCAGACTACAGTACATGGGCTGATAGCAGAGGCAGACTACAGTACATGGGCTGATAGCAGAGGCAGACTACAATACATGGTCAGATATCAGAGGCAGACTACAGTACATGGGCTGATAGCAGAGGCAGACTATGGTACATGGGCTGATAGCAGAGGCAGACTACGGTGATGGTCAGATATCAGAGGCAGACTACAGTGATGGTGATGGTTATATATCAGGGTCAGACTACTGTATGGTGATGGCTGTATATCAGGGTCAGACTACTGTATGGTGATGGCTGTATATCAGGGTCAGACTACTGTATGGTGATGGCTGTATATCAGGGTCAGACTACTGTATGGTGATGGCTGTATATCAGGGTCAGACTACTGTATGGTGATGGCTGTATATCAGGGTCAGACTACTGTATGGTGATGGCTGTATATCAGGGTCAGACTACTGTATGGTGATGGCTGTATATCAGGGTCAGACTACTGTATGGTGATGGCTGTATATCAGGGTCAGACTACTGTATGGTGATGGCTGTATATCAGGGTCAGACTACTGTATGGTGATGGCTGTATATCAGGGTCAGACTACTGTATGGTGATGGCTGTATTTCAGGGTCAGACTACTGTATGGTGATGGCTGTATATCAGAGGCAGACTACTGTATGGTGATGGCTGTATATCAGGGTCAGACTACTGTATGGTGATGGCTGTATATCAGGGTCAGACTACTGTATGGTGATGGCTGTATATCAGGGTCAGACTACTGTATGGTGATGGCTGTATATCAGGGTCAGACTACTGTATGGTGATGGCTGTATTTCAGGGTCAGACTACTGTATGGTGATGGCTGTATATCAGAGGCAGACTACTGTATGGTGATGGCTGTATATCAGGGTCAGACTACTGTATGGTGATGGCTGTATATCAGAGGCAGACTACTGTATGGTGATGGCTGTATATCAGGGTCAGACTACTGTATGGTGATGGCTGTATATCAGGGTCAGACTACTGTATGGTGATGGCTGTATATCAGGGTCAGACTACTGTATGGTGATGGCTGTATATCAGGGTCAGACTACTGTATGGTGATGGCTGTATATCAGAGGCAGACTACTGTATGGTGATGGCTGTATATCAGGGTCAGACTACTGTATGGTGATGGCTGTATATCAGGGTCAGACTACTGTATGGTGATGGCTGTATATCAGAGGCAGACTACTGTATGGTGATGGCTGTATATCAGGGTCAGACTACTGTATGGTGATGGCTGTATATCAGAGGCAGACTACTGTATGGTGATGGCTGTATATCAGGGTCAGACTACTGTATGGTGATGGCTGTATATCAGGGTCAGACTACTGTATGGTGATGGCTGTATATCAGAGGCAGACTACTGTATGGTGATGGCTGTATATCAGGGTCAGACTACTGTATGGTGATGGCTGTATATCAGGGTCAGACTACTGTATGGTGATGGCTGTATATCAGAGGCAGACTACTGTATGGTGATGGCTGTATATCAGGGTCAGACTACTGTATGGTGATGGCTGTATATCAGAGGCAGACTACTGTATGGTGATGGCTGTATATCAGGGTCAGACTACTGTATGGTGATGGCTGTATATCAGAGGCAGACTACTGTATGGTGATGGCTGTATATCAGGGTCAGACTACTGTATGGTGATGGCTGTATATCAGGGTCAGACTACTGTATGGTGATGGCTGTATATCAGGGTCAGACTACTGTATGGTGATGGCTTTATATCAGAGGCAGACTACTGTATGGTGATGGCTGTATATCAGGGTCAGACTACTGTATGGTGATGGCTGTATATCAGGGTCAGACTACTGTATGGTGATGGCTGTATATCAGGGTCAGACTACTGTATGGTGATGGCTGTATATCAGGGTCAGACTACTGTATGGTGATGGCTGTATATCAGGGTCAGACTACTGTATGGTGATGGCTGTATATCAGGGTCAGACTACTGTATGGTGATGGCTGTATATCAGAGGCAGACTACTGTATGGTGATGGCTGTACCTGCCTCCCCCCTCTAACCACTAGGCTACCTGCCTCCTCCCTCTAACCACTAGACTACCTGCCCCCTCCCTCTAACCACTAGACTACCTGCCCCCCCCCCCCCCCCCCTCTAACCACTAGGCTACCTGCCTCCCCCCTCTAACCACTAGGCTACCTGCCTCCCCCCTCTAACCACTAGACTACCTGCCTCCCCCCTCTAACCACTAGGCTACCTGCCTCCCCCTCTAACCACTAGGCTACCTGCCTCCCCCATCTAACCACTAGGCTACCTGCCTCCCCCCTCTAACCACTAGGCTACCTGCCTCCCCCCTCTAACCACTAGGCTACCTGCCTCCCCCCTCTAACCACTAGGCTACCTGCCTCCCCCCTCTAACCACTAGGCTACCTGCCTCCCCCCTCTAACCACTAGACTACCTGCCTCCCCCCTCTAACCACTAGACTACCTGCCCCCCCCCCTAACCACTAGACTACCTGCCCCCCCCCCTAACCACTAGACTACCTGCCTCCCCCTCTAACCACTAGGCTACCTGCCTCCCCCTCTAACCACTAGACTACCTGCCTCCCCCTCTAACCACTAGACTACCTGCCTCCCCCCTCTAACCACTAGACTACCTGCCTCCCCCCTCTAACCACTAGACTACCTGCCTCCCCCTCTAACCACTAGGCTACCTGCCTCACCCCTCTAACCACTAGGCTACCTGCCTCACCCCTCTAACCACTAGGCTACCTGCCTCCCCCTCTAACCACTAGGCTACCTGCCTCACCCCTCTAACCACTAGGCTACCTGCCTCACCCCTCTAACCACTAGGCTACCTGCCTCACCCCTCTAACCACTAGACTACCTGCCTCACCCCTCTAACCACTAGGCTACCTGCCTCCCCCCTCTAACCACTAGGCTACCTGCCTCACCCCTCTAACCACTAGGCTACCTGCCTCACCCCTCTAACCACTAGGCTACCTGCCTCACCCCTCTAACCACTAGACTACCTGCCTCCCACCTCTAACCACTAGACTACCTGCCTCCCCTTTCTAACCACTAGACTACCTGCCTCCCTCCTCTAACCACTAGGCTACTTGCCTCCCCCCTCTAACCACTAGGCTACCTGCCTCCCCACTCTAACCACTAGGCTACCTGCCTCCCCCCTCTAACCACTAGGCTACCTGCCTCCCCCCTCTAACCACTAGGCTACCTGCCTCCCCCTCTAACCACTAGGCTACCTGCCTCCCCCCTTGTAGCCAAATTAAACATAGTTAGTTGATTGGATACATAACAGTCTTCAGGTGAATGTTAAAAGTCAGTATGACTCAGGGGTTCGGTCCCATCCTGCTGTTGGACCTGGACCAGTCTGCTGTGAGACATCAGAGATCGTTTGTCACACCCTGACCTTAGAGAGACGTTTTATTTCTCTATTTGGTTAGGTCAGGGTGTGATTTGTGGTGGGCATTCTATGTTGTCTGTTTCTTTGTTTTTGGCCGAGTATAGGTTCCCAATCAGAGGCAGCTGTCTATCGTTGTCTCTGATTGGGAATCGTACTTAGGCAGCCCTTTTTCCCACTTTCTGTTGTGGGATCTTGTTTTTGTTAGTTGCTGGTTTAGCGCTACAATACTTTACGTGTCGTTTATCTTTCTTGGTTTTTTTTGGAGTTCATTTGAATAATTTTCAAAATGCACGCCTACCACGCTGGATCTTGGTCTCCTACCACGCTGGATCTTGGTCTCCTACCACGCTGCACCTTGGTCTCCTACCACTCTGCATCTTGGTCTCCTACCACGCTGCACCTTGGTCTCCTACCACGCTGCACCTTGGTCTCCTACCACGCTGCACCTTGGTCTCCTACCACGCTGCACCTTGGTCTGCTACCACGCTGCACCTTGGTCTCGTTCCGACGACAGCCGTAACGCCGTTAAACACCGACATTCTGTCTGCGGTTCAGGTAATATGAATACTGAACTGTGCAGCTGCTCAAACTAACTCATTAGATGTCATTATTTTGCTTACATATGAATAATCACCTCACAGGCAGGAGATTCCTACATTCATTCAATAATGAGGCAGGAAACTCTTCACATGATCACATCTCTGCTAAAAGCAAACGATACACATTTTTCATATAATTTGCACAAAAAAAAAAAGCATTTTGCCTGGGTACCACTTTGAGATCAGCAGTTTCCTGAGTCCTAAGTGTGTAGTAATTTCAGTGATTAAATACTTGACAAAAGGCTCCCAGAATGCCCCTGTACTCAACTAGCAATGTCCACCTTGGACAAATAGGAAATATTGTTTGTGCTACAGAGAGATTGTGGAGATGGATCTAGCTAATGGAATTACATGTGTGTGTTGGCCTCTGGTTGTAAGTGCTGCTGCTTGCAGGCTGACTGACTGGGTGGCTGACTGACTTGCTGGCTGCCTGGCTGGCTAACTGTCTGGCTGACTGACTTGCTGGCTGGTTGGCATGCTAGTTATTGGAGCTGTGGATATGAAAGCCTCTCTCTGCCTCACAGCCTCTTGGGTCAGGCTAATTAAAATTAGAATGGCTTCTCAGTCAGATGCAGATGACTTTAATGGGGGAGAGTTGGATGCTGGGGGAGGAGGGGGAAAGGAGTTGGAGCTGAGGTAGGAGGGGAGAGGGGGAAGGGAGTTGGAGCTGGGCTGGGGGAGAGGGGGAGGAGGAGAGAGGGGGAAGGGAGTTGGAGCTGGGCTGGGGGAGAGGGGGAGGAGGAGGAGAGAGGGGGGAGATGGAGCTGGGCTGGGGGAGAGGGGGAGGGGGAGGAGGGGAGAGGGGGAAGGGAGTTGGAGCTGGGGGAGGAGGGGAGGAGGGGAGAGTGGGAGGGATTTGGATTTGTTAGAATGGCTTCTCAGTCAGATGCAGATTACTTTAATGGGGGAGAGTTGGATGCTGGGGGAGGAGGGGGAAAGGAGTTGGAGCTGAGGTAGGAGGGGAGAGGGGGAAGGGAGTTGGAGCTGGGCTGGGGGAGAGGGGGAGGAGGAGAGAGGGGGAAGGGAGTTGGAGCTGGGCTGGGGGAGAGGGGGAGGAGGAGGAGAGAGGGGGGAGATGGAGCTGGGCTGGGGGAGAGGGGGGGAGGAGGAGGAGAGAGGGGGGAGGAGGAGAGGGGGGGAGAGGAGAAAGGGGGGAAGGGAGTTGGAGCTGGGCTGGGGGAAGGGAGTTGGAGCTGAGGTAGGAGGGGAGAGGGGAGAGGGGGAAGGGAGTTGGAGCTGGGCTGGGGGGAGAGGGGGAGAGGGGGAAGGGAGTTGGAGCTGGGCGAGGAGGGGAGAGGGGGAAGGGAGTTGGAGCTGGGCTGGGGGAGAGGGGGAGGGGGAGGAGGGGAGAGGGGGAAGGGAGTTAGAGCTGGGGGAGGTGGGGAGAGTGGGAGGGAGTTGGAGCTGGGCTGGGGGAGAGGGGGGGAGGAGGAGGAGAGAGGGGAAGGGAGTTGGAGCTGGGCTGGGGGGAGAGGGGTAGAGGGGGAAGGGAGTTGGAGCTGGGCGAAGAGGGGAGGGGAGAGGGGGAAGGGAGTTGGAGCTGGGCTGGGGGAGAGGGGGAAGGGAGTTGGAGCTGGGGGAGGAGGGGAGAGTGGGAGGGATTTGGAGCTGGGCTGGGGGAGAGGGGGGGAGGAGGAGGAGAGAGGGGGAGGGAGTTGGAGTTGGGCTGGGGGAGAGGGTGAGGAGGAGGAGAGAGGGGGAGGGAGTTGGAGCTGGGCTGGGGGAGAGGGGGAGGGGGAGGAGGGGAGAGGGGGAAGGGAGTTGGAGCTGGGGGAGGAGGGGAGGAGGGGAGAGTGGGAGGGATTTGGAGCTGGGCTGGGGGAGAGGGAGGGAGGAGGAGGAGAGGGGGAGGGAGTTGGAGCTGGGCTGGGGGAGAGGGGGAGGAGGAGGAGAGAGGGGGAGGGAGTTGGAGCTGGGCTGGGGGAGAGGGGGAGGAGGAGAGAGGGGGAGGGAGTTGGAGCTGGGTGAGGAGGGGAGGGGAGAGGGGGCAGGGAGTTGGAGCTGGGGGAGGAGGGGAGAGTGGGAGGGATTTGGAGCTGGGCTGGGGGAGAGGGGGGGAGGAGGAGGAGAGAGGGGGAGGGAGTTGGAGCTGGGCTGGGGGAGAGGGGGAGGAGGAGGAAAGAGATGGAGCTGGGCTGGGGGAGAGGGGGAGGGAGAGGAGGAGAGAGGGGGAGAGGGAGTTGGAGCTGGGGGAGGAGGGGAGAGTGGGAGGGAGTTGGAGGAGGAGAGAGAGGGGGGAGGAGGAGAGAGGGGGGGAAGAAGAGAAAGGGGGGGGGGGGGGAGTTGGAGCTGGGCTGGGGGAGACGGGGGGAGGAGGAGAGAGGGGGAGGGAGATGGAGCTGGGCTGGGTGAGAGGGGGAGGGCGATGGTGCTGGACTGGGAGATTTTGTATGAGAGAGGGGGGAGGAGATATGGGGTCTGAGAGAGGTGGAGGAGATATGGGGTCTGAGAGAGGGGGGAGGAGAGCACAGGAGGCTGGTGACACCTTAATTGGGGAGGACGGGCTCGTGGTAATGGAGCGGAATCAGTGGAATGGTATCAAACACATCAAAACACGTGGTTTCCATGGTTTCTAGGTGTTTGATGACATTCCATTTGCTCCCTTCTGGCCGTTATTATGAGCCGTTCTCCCCTCAGCAGCCTCCTGTGGAGGAGAGTGGGGAGGGAGATGGAACTGGACTGAGGGAGAGGGGGGAGGAGAGGGGGGAGGAGGAGACAGTGGGGAGGAGGAGACAGTGGGGAGGAGAGGGGGAGGAGGAGACAGTGGGGAGGAGAGGGGGAGGGAGATGGAGCAGGGCTGGGGGAGAGGGAAGAGTGGGGAGGGGAGGAGAGATGGAGCGGGGTCTGGGGAGAGTGGGGATGAGGGGAGGAGAGTGGCTGGGGAGATGGAGGGGGGCTGGGGGAGATGGGGAAGGAGAGGGGGAGGGGAGATGGAGCAGGGGGAATCAAGGGAGACAAGAGAGGAGGATGGGGAAGAGATGGAAGCACACAAAATTAAATTAGCATTTTTTGAAGAAAGTAAAGTGTGTGTATCACATTTTATTTAACCAGGAAAATAAGAACAAATTCTTCCACTGATACCCTGGCAAGAGGAAAGAGGCCTCCTGTGGGGACGGTGGCAGGGATAACAGACCAAACGGATAACACAGAGGCCTCCTGTGGGGACGGTGGCAGGGATAACAGACCAAACGGATAACACAGAGGCCTCCTGTGGGGACGGTGGCAGGGATAACAGACCAAACGGATAACACAGAGGCCTCCTGTGGGGACGGTGGCAGGGATAACAGACCAAACGGATAACACAGAGGCCTCCTGTGGGGACGGTGGCAGGGATAACAGACCAAACGGATAACACAGAGGCCTCCTGTGGGGACGGTGGCAGGGATAACAGACCAAACGGATAACACAGAGGCCTCCTGTGGGGACGGTGGCAGGGATAACAGACCAAACGGATAACACAGAGGCCTCCTGTGGGGACGGTGGCAGGGATAACAGACCAAACGGATAACACAGAGGCCTCCTGTGGGGACGGTGGCAGGGATAACAGACCAAACGGATAACACAGAGGCCTCCTGTGGGGACGGTGGCAGGGATAACAGACCAAACGGATAACACAGAGGCCTCCTGTGGGGACGGTGGCAGGGATAACAGACCAAACGGATAACACAGAGGCCTCCTGTGGGGACGGTGGCAGGGATAACAGACCAAACGGATAACACAGAGGCCTCCTGTGGGGACGGTGGCAGGGATAACAGACCAAACGGATAACACAGAGGCCTCCTGTGGGGACGGTGGCAGGGATAACAGACCAAACGGATAACACAGAGGCCTCCTGTGGGGACGGTGGCAGGGATAACAGACCAAACGGATAACACAGAGGCCTCCTGTGGGGACGGTGGCAGGGATAACAGACCAAACGGATAACACAGAGGCCTCCTGTGGGGACGGTGGCAGGGATAACAGACCAAACGGATAACACAGAGGCCTCCTGTGGGGACGGTGGCAGGGATAACAGACCAAACGGATAACACAGAGGCCTCCTGTGGGGACGGTGGCAGGGATAACAGACCAAACGGATAACACAGAGGCCTCCTGTGGGGACGGTGGCAGGGATAACAGACCAAACGGATAACACAGAGGCCTCCTGTGGGGACGGTGGCAGGGATAACAGACCAAACGGATAACACAGAGGCCTCCTGTGGGGACGGTGGCAGGGATAACAGACCAAACGGATAACACAGAGGCCTCCTGTGGGGACGGTGGCAGGGATAACAGACCAAACGGATAACACAGAGGCCTCCTGTGGGGACGGTGGCAGGGATAACAGACCAAACGGATAACACAGAGGCCTCCTGTGGGGACGGTGGCAGGGATAACAGACCAAACGGATAACACAGAGGCCTCCTGTGGGGACGGTGGCAGGGATAACAGACCAAACGGATAACACAGACAGAAGACTGGCAACAGCACAAATACACCAGCAAACAGACAGGGGATCTGTGTGTGTGCATGTAGGCGTCGGAGGTGTGTGTGTGTGTGTGTGTGTGTGCACGCGCATGTAGGCGTGGGTGGTGTGTGTGTGTGTGTGTGTGTGTGTGTGTGTGTGTGTGTGTGTGTGTGTGTGTGTGTGTGTGTGTGTGTGTGTGCATGTAGGCGTGGGTGGTGTGTGTGTGTGTGTGTGTGCGTCGGAGGTGTGTGTGTGTGTGTGTATGTGTGTGCATGTAGGCGTGGGTGGTGTGTGTGTGTGTGTGTGTGTGTGTGCCTGTGTGTGTGCATGTAGGCGTGGGTGGTGTGTGTGTGTGTGTGCCATGCTCTTCTGGGTCTGGATGAGAAGCTTATCTTCACTCAAAGCTCTTCAGCCTGACAAGGACAGCATTTAGACTCTTCAGTCTGACAAGAACAGCATTTAGACTCTTCAGCCTGACAAGGACAGCATTTAGACCCTTCAGCCTGACAAGAACAGCATTTAGACCCTTCAGTCTGACAAGGACAGCGTTTAGACTCTTCAGTCTGACAAGGACAGCATTTAGACCCTTCAGCCTGACAAGGACAGCGTTTAGACTCTTCAGTCTGACAAGGACAGCATTTAGACTCTTCAGTCTGACAAGAACAACATTTAGTTGCCAGAATATTTTGTTTATTTTTTTCATGTAGGAAATCAGTGGTTATGTTCAGAGGTTTGGATGGCTTGGATGAATGGTAACGTCTGAATGCCTGAAGTCTGACCCAGTTCAACGAGTGGAAATGAAAAAGACGTTGTAGATATTTACCCTACTATCATCCTTTCTGTTGATATTTACTCTACTATCATCCTTTCTGTTGATATTTACTCTACTATCATCCTTTCTGTTGATATTTACCCTACTATCATCCTTTCTGTTGATATTTACTCTACTATCATCCTTTCTGTTGATATTTACTCTACTATCATCCTTTCTGTTGATATTTACTCTACTATCATCCTTTCTGTTGATATTTACTCTACTATCATCCTTTCTGTTGATATTTACACTGCTCTCATACTTTCTGTTGACATTTACTCTGCTATCATCCTTTCTGTTGATATTTACTCTACTATCATCCTTTCTGTTGATATTTACACTGCTCTCATCCTTTCTGTTGACATTTACTCTGCTATCATCCTTTCTGTTGATATTTACTCTACTATCATCCTTTCTGTTGATATTTACTCTACTATCATCCTTTCTGTTGATATTTACTCTACTATCATCATTTCTGTTGATATTTACTCTACTATCATCTTTTCTGTTGATATTTACTCTACTATCATCCTTTCTGTTGATATTTACCCTACTATCATCCTTTCTGTTGATATTTACACTTCTATCATCCTTTCTGTTGATATTTACTCTACTATCATCCTTTCTGTTGATATTTACTCTACTATCATCCTTTCTGTTGATATTTACTCTACTATCATCCTTTCTGTTGATATTTACTCTACTATCATCCTTTCTGTTGATATTTACTCTACTATCATCCTTTCTGTTGATATTTACACTACTATCATCCTTTCTGTTGATATTTACACTGCTATCATCCTTTCTGTTGATATTTACACTGCTCTCATCCTTTCTGTTGATATTTACTCTACTATCATCCTTTCTGTTGATATTTACTCTACTATCATCCTTTCTGTTGATATTTACTCTACTATCATCCTTTCTGTTGATATTTACACTACTATCATCCTTTCTGTTGATATTTACACTGCTATCATCCTTTCTGTTGATATTTACACTGCTCTCATCCTTTCTGTTGATATTTACTCTACTATCATCCTTTCTGTTGATATTTACTCTACTATCATCCTTTCTGTTGATATTTACCCTACTATCATCCTTTCTGTTGATATTTACACTGCTCTCATCCTTTCTGTTGATATTTACTCTACTATCATCCTTTCTGTTGATATTTACACTACTATCATCCTTTCTGTTGATATTTACACTACTATCATCCTTTCTGTTGATATTTACACTACTATCATCCTATTTTGATATTCAAATGGACAATAAATACATCTTAGTGAATAGGCTAGCAGAGATGTGAACCCCCCCCCCCCTCTCGTGTTAGGAGGGGAGGGGGGGCAGTTTTACAACTTAACCCCCACTTCATAAATCCCGTAAAGAGACTCTCCCTGGCTATGCAGTATGGAGAGAGAGAGAGTTTCACAGAAGAACAAAGAAACTCCCGCCAAATTCTACTACAGCCCAGAATTTGAGAATAGAACAATGCTCATATTTTGGAGAATGTGTAACTGGTCGGTGAAGAAGCCAGCTACAACATTGTCCGTTTTGTTTTATGTTTGTGACCTCTTGAAAGACAATCCAATCCCATTACCATAACTCTGTTTATACAGGTTCCTCAGTTATGAGGCTTGCATCTAATTATTGTATAAAATGAATGAGTAAAGATGAAACTATTTGCGAAATTATGTAATGGGATGTTAACCTTTTAAAATGAGGGAATTAGCCTTCATTGTAAAGGTTAACTGTCAGTAGCCACGCCCAAGTGAATAGGCATTGGTTGGAAATCATGAACCAACCCCTTTTCTACATTTCTATTAAAGCCCCCATGACCCAATGTCACTTAAGTTCCCAATAACGGAAGGACTTGTCCTCATGTTTAAAAAGGGCTAATTCTAATTTCAACCCTACAGGCCAGGAAACGTGAGAGCTTGCACTACACGTGAAATGGTATGAACTCTGAACTAACTGATCACTTAAGAAGAAGTGAGTCCTAGTTGACAGCCTAACAGACTGCAGCTGGAAAGGTAGCAAATCTAGTACGAGAACACTGATCGACGTGGACGACTCTCCAGAGTGAGATGAACCTCTCAGACCAGATAACCAACAATTTACCCACCTTCAGATGTGTAAGGGTTTTCCTGGATCGGAGGACCAATATGCGGCGTGGTAAGTGTCCATGGTTCTTTTAATATGAACTACTTAACATGAACACAACTGAATACAAAAACAATAAACGTTAAAACGAACGAAAACCAAAACAGTACCGTGTGGTGAAAAACACGGACACGGAAACAAACACCCACAAACAAACAGTGAAACCCAGGCTACCTAAGTATGATTCTCAATCAGAAACACCTGCGTCTGATTGAGAACTATACTAGGCCGAAACATAGAAATCCCAAAATCATAGAAAAACAAACATAGACTGCCCACCCCAACTCACGCCCTGACCATACTAAATAAATACAAAACAAAGGAAATAAAGATCAGAACGTGACAAGATGAGACTGACGTGAGGTAAAGAATAATTCATTAACAGAAGACTAATTGATCAGATATTCAAACATTTGAAGAGTTATATTAGGAAAATTATAACTTTGTAATCTGAATATTTTCCGTGGTGCCCCGACTTCCTAAGTAATTAAATTGACGTGATTAGTTTAATCACGTAATAATAATAATTACAGATAATTGATTTGATACAATAACATTATTCCCCTTTAATGATACCAAAGACACAACACCAGACTCTGGAATTTCACAGATAATTGATTTCAGTGACTTTAAAAAGGATTGTATTACAGCCTGAATTGAAAACATCTCACCCATCTACACAAAATACCACATAATGACACATTTTGTAAAATTATTGAAAATGTCTTAGAAATATCTAATTTACATAAGTATTCACACCCCTGAGTGTTAGAATCACATGTGGCAGCGACTACAGCAGCGAGTCTTTATGGGTACAGTACCAGTCAACATTTTGGAAACACCTACTCATTCAAGGGGTTTTCTTGATTTTATTTTGACTATTTTCTACATTGTTGAATAATAGTGAAAAATTAAAAACTATGAAATAACACCTACGGAATCACGTAGTAACCAAAAAGGTGTTACACAAATCAAAATAGATTTGATATTTTATATTCTTCAAAGAAGAATCTTCTTCTTCACCCTTTGCCTTGATGACAGCTTTGCACACTCTTGGCATTCTCTCAACCATCTTCATGAGGAATGCTTTTCCAACGGTCTTGAAGGAGTTACCACATATGCTGAGCACTTGTTGGCTGCTTTTCCTTCACTCTGCGGTCCAACTCTTCCTAAACCATTTCAATTGGGTTGAGGTCTGGTGATTGTGGAGGCCAGGTCATCTGATGCAGCACTCCATCACTCTCCTTCTTGGTCAAATAGCCCTTACACAGCCTGGAGGTTTGTTTTGGGTCAATGTCCTGTTGAAAAACAAAAGATAGTCCCACTAAGCACAAACCAGATGGGATGGCGTATCGCTGCAGAATGCTGTGGTAACCATGCTGGTTAAGTGTGCCTTGAATTCTAAATAAATCACAGACAATGTCAACAGCAAAGCACCCCCACACCATCACACCTCCTCCTCCATGCTTCACGGTGGGAACCACACATGCGGAGAACATCCGTTCACCTACTCTGCATCTCACAAAGACATGGTGGTTGGAACCAAAAATCTCAAATTTGGACTCATCAGACCAAAGGACAGATTTCCACCAGTCTAATGTTCATTGGTTGCGTTTCTTGGCCCAAGCAAGTCTCTTCTTCTTATTGGTGATCTTTAGTAGTGGTTTCTTTGCAGCAATTCGACCGTGAATGCCTGATTCACACAGTCTCATCTGAACAGTTGATGTTGAGATGTGTCTGTTACTTGAACTCTGCGATGCATTTATTTGGGCTGCAATCTGAGGTGCAGTTAACTCTAATGAACTTATCCTCTGCAGCAGAGGCAACTCTGGGTTTTTCTTTCCTGTGGCGGTCCTCATGAGAGCCAGTTTCATCATAGCGCTTGATGGTTTTTGCGACTGCACTTTTAAGAAACTTTTAAAGTTCTTGACATTTTCCGGATTGATTGACCTTCATGACTTAAAGTCATTCTGGACTATCGTTTCTCTTTGTTCATTTGAGCTGTTCTTGCCATAATAATCTTCTGTATATCACCCCTACCTCGTCACAACACAACTGATTGGATCAAACACATTTAGAAGGAAAGAAATTCCACAAATGTACCTTTAACAAGTGTCATGGTTGTCCTGTGAGGATCACAATGGGTCAGATCAGCTTGACAATAGCTGATAATAACCAGACCCTCTCCCCCCTGCAAAGTGGGGAGGAGGGCACTGGGCCGGTTTTGACACCCCCGCACCTGGTCGTAAATTAAGTCGTATTAATTAATTACGTCCAAAAAAGTGGATAATGGAACAATAATTCTAACATAAAGAACGTAAATGGGAATGGTCAGTGGGGAGATATGGAAAACTAATGTCATATGGTTGATTGTTTTGTGATACCATTAACCCTTGTGGTCAGACCCGCACAGTTTAAAAACACTCAAGGCATTCAAAGAATCAAGTAAAAACAGCCCAAACTTTATTTTGTCTCGTCAGACTTTTCAGGAAGAAGAAATACAAAAACGTTTAAGGACCAGAACCTTCCAGAACGAAGGGAACCTTCAGCTCCAGACTACATGACAAGTCATCAAAGAGACACGGACAACTAAGAAGAAGGACACTTTGTTGGTTACTACATTATTCAATATTTATCATGTTCTTGATGATAGGGGGCAGACACCAGAGAGGATTGTGTTTATCATGTTCTTGATGATGGGGGGGGCTGGGTGAAGATCATGGGGGAGGTGGTGGGCAAGGGTCATCTCCCAGGCATCCAGCAGCATCACATCCAGACCCCTGAACATGACCTTGAGCACCCTGTACAGCTGGGTCAAGATCCAGTCACTGTTGATGAAGTTGTCCTTCCTTTGGTCCAGGTTGGCAGAGCGCACAACTACTACGGTCCCCGGAGCTCGGTTCAGAAGGCGTACCACCGCCCTTCGAATACGTCGCAGTCGGCGAATGTAGGCCTGCAGAGGGAAAAAGCTGAAATGGGTCGAAACGCTGATGACGACAACAGTGTCTGAACCACCGGCCAGGCCATCCAGCTCATTAGCTACATAGTGCAGCTGACTGACACTGAGAGGGGGCCAGAATATGGGGGGGCCGTGACAGCGGTACTTCAACAGGATGTTGTTGGGTATGTTCACTGCCATGAATGGCCCCGCTCTCACATGACTTCTAAGGTTGAACTTCTTCAGCTCTGTGAGAAAGAGAGAGATGAATGTTGAGAGAAAGAGAGATCATTTTTACACACCTGAGACACAGTCGGGTGTAAGATGTAATAGGTTTGGCAAACAACACTCACCTGGCACAAAGCTGGTGAGGTAGTCATAGTACTGTCTAACGGAGGAGTCTCCGTACATGTACACCTGCTTGCCCTTCAGACACTGAATAACGGCAGCGGGGTCGTTAAACTGGCGTATTAGGACACCATCCAGCGCCCGCCATGACCCTTGGTAGTAATACCCAGAGGGAGGGGTCCAGGAGGGGAGGGGAGGGGTCCTGATAGGTGCTGCCGCTACACTGCTGCTTTCCTCATCTGGTTTGTCTGAAATGCGGAAGTTGCCGTGATGCACAAAGCTACCATCACTTTACAGATACAATCAAATTTTTTCTTCACACTCTGCAATAATTTTAGCAAAATTCCCACCATTCTCCTTTGGCAGCACAGTGACGCTGTCAGACCCCGTTGCATGAATGTGCACGTTGATGTTGATGCCACTAAAAAAAAAAGTTTTAATAATTTTACGTGATTAGAAAAAAAACTGTAGCAAGCAATACCATTCACCTGAACCACTGGGGGGGGGGGGGGGGGGGGAAGCTGAAGCATAAATTCATACAAGATGAAACAGACAGTGCACTTTGGACTCGATTCAATCACCCAAGTTCATCACTATAGCTGTGAAATTAAAAGGTAATTTCCCATTGAGCCGACATCTTCGCTACCGCGGTAACATTGCCTTTCAATGTCAAATCGTGCTACAACGCTGAACTTCAGCCTTGCGGATTGAATCGAGTCCTTATTCACACACACATTATGTTTTACCTCCTAACTAACCTCTGGAAGAACAGCGCTTCTTTGCTGGTCAGATGTTGCAGATATGTCTGGGAGCCTGCCTTGAAGTGGTTGATCCGCGTGTCACAAGCCAACTGCTTGGGCTTGTAGCAGAACCAAGGTTCCCCCGTACGGGGGTCTGTGTAATCGCACAGTGGCTGCTGGTTGTTCGGCAGACACAGGTTACACTCGGTGGTCTCAGACAATAATCCAGAACGGAACAGGCTCTTGGAAGGCACCCAGTTTAGCCGTTCCTCTTGTAAGCGTCGTAGAAGAGAAACTGCCTCGCTAGGATGGACCAGTGTCACCTCCACCCATACAGACCCTTCCCAGAGTAACGGAAAAATAGCAGAGTAGGTCCCATTCAAGTGGTCTAGTACCTGTCCTGCAACGCCCGCACCCAACTCTGGGGTGTGCAGCCGGGCCAGCAGGAAGTCCCCGCCACGGCTCTTGGGACGCCCTTGGAAATCGTTCATAAGGACCAGAGCCTCTAGCTGGTCCCCGACGTGCCTCTCTCTCCCTCCCCCTGCTGGAAGGATTGCAAACAGACTGTGTGCAGGGTCACTGGTCTGGTCCAGGGGTGTCGTCACGGGCAGAGGCTCTGGCCCGGCGATGGACTCCAGGAGGGAACAATCTTCCAGAGCCTCCTGGGTAGAGGGCTCCTGGACCAGGTGGCTACAGAAGAAGCTCAGCTTGCGATCGAGGCAAGGAGGAGAGCCCTCTGAGTGGATGCTGCTTAAGTCCAATGTGCTGTTGAGCTTCCACTATGGAGGAGATTAGAGGTCACTAAAGGGGAGAGGTGTGTAGGCTGATGCAGGTAGATAGTGATAGAAGCAAGGTCCTCACCTCCAGAATGTTGATGTTACGGAACAGGAAGAAGAGGCCTGACAGAGCCAGCAGGAGGAAGATGCAGACATATTTTGACTGACAATTCCACATGGCTCCTGTCTAGGGTTCCAAAGGGAGGGTATTTTAATGGAATCTTTATTAATTCGGAAGGTATTCAGACCCCTTCCCTTTCTCCACATTTTCTTATGTTACAGCCTTATTCTAAAATGCATTAAATATAATGTTTTCCTCATCAATCTACACACAATACCCCATAATGACATCACAATACCCCATAATGACATCACAATACCCCATAATGACATCACAATACCCCATAATGACATCACAATACCCCATAATCACATCACAATACCCCATAATGACATCACAATACCCCATAATGACATCACAATACCCCATAATGACAAAACGAAAACAGGTTTTTAGAAAAAACAGAAATAACTTATTTACATAAGTATTCAGACCCTTTTGCTATAAGACTCAACATTTTTGCTCAGGTGCGTCTTGTTTCCATTGATCATCCTTGAGATGTTTCGACAACTTGATTGGAGTCCACCTGTGTTAAATTCAGTTGATTGGACATGATTTGGAAAGACACACACCTGTCTATATAAGGTCCCACAGTTGACAGTGCATGTCAGAGCAAAAACCAAACCATGAGGTCTAAGGAATTGTCTGTAGAGCGCCAAGACAGGATTGTGCCGAGGCACAGATCTGGGGAAGGGTACCAAAACAATTCTGCAGCATTGAAGGTCCCCAAGAACACAGTGGCCTCCATCATTCTTAAATGGAAGATGTTTGGAACCACCAAGACTCTCCCTAGAGCTGGCCACCCGGCAAAACTTAGCAATCGGGGGAGAAGGGCTTTGGTCAGGGAGGTGACCAAGAGCCCCATGGTTACTCTGACAGAGCTCCAGAGTTCCTCTGTGGAGATGGGAGAAAATTCCAGAAGGACAACCATCTCTGCAGCACTCCACCAATCAGGCCAATATGGTAGAGTGGTAGAGACAAAACAACGCAGGAGTGGTATCGGAACAAGTCTCTGAATGTCCTTGAGTGGCCCAGCCAGAGCCTGGACTTGAACCCGATCGAACATCTCTGGAGAGACCTGAAAATAGCTGTGCAGCAACGCTCCCCATCCAACCTGATAGAGCTGGAGAGGATCTGCAGAGAAGAATGGGATAAACTCCCCAAATACAGGTGTGCCAAGCTTATAGTGTCATACCAAAGAAGACTCAAGGCTGTAATCGCTGCCAAAGGTGCTTAAAAAAAATACTGAGTAAAGGGTCTGATGTAAATGTGATATCAGTTTTTTATTTTGAATACATTTCCAAAGATGTCTAAACCTGTTTTTGCTTTGTCATTATGGGGTATTGTGTGTAGATTTACGAGGAAAATAACAATTTAATCAATTTTAGAATAAGGTTGTAACATAACAAAATGTGGAAAATGTGAAGGGATCTGAATGCTTGATCTGAATGGATCCGAAAGACATAAATGGCTGTCTTACAATGATCAACATGTATGGCACTTACACAAATGACTGATGATCGGCTGAGAGAAATTGATTATAAAAAGATTATGGAGGCTGTTTTGTCATACTTCAGTGCGGCTTTTGACATTAAATCGACCATAGTCTGTTGACTATGAAAAACACGTTTTATGGCTTTACACCCTATATTGTGGATAAAGAGTTACCTGTCTAACACAACAGAGGGTGTTCTTTAATGGAAGCCTCTCACACAAAATCCAGGTAGAATCAGGAATTCCCCAGGGCAGCTGTTTAGGTCCCTTACTTTTTAAATGTTTTACTAACGACATGCCACTGGCATTGAGTAAAGCCAGAGTGTCTATGATGACTCAACACTATACATTTCAGCTACTACAGCGACTGAAATGACTGCAAAACCTAACAAAGAGCTGCAGTTTAGTTTCAGAATGGGTGGTAAGGATTAAGTTAGCCCTAAATATTTTCTAAAACTAAAAGCATTGTATTTGGGACAAAACATTCACTAAACCATAAACCTCAACTAAATCTTGGAATAAATCATGTGAAAATGTAACAAGTTTAGGTGACTAAACTGCTTGGAGTAACCCTGTAAACTGTCATGGTCAAAACATGTTGATACAACAGCAGAAGTCTATACATTAAAAAAAGTGTTGCTCTGCATTCTTAACAGCACTAGTAACAAGGCAGGTCCTACAGGCTCTAGTTTTGTCGCACCTGGACTACTGTTCAGTAGTGTGGTCAGATGCCACAAAGAGAGACCTCGGAAAATGTAATAAATACAACATACAAATGCAACATTGTATAAAATATTCTGGGCCCTCAGTTTCCCATCTCAGTGAGCTCAGGGACAGACAGCTGTAGAGGCTACTTGTGATTAGAAGTAATCAGATAGGCCTGTTTTATGACCAGACCAGTTTCCCTTTCACACTGAGTGGTTGTGGAAAGATCTGGAACGATGATCAGGGTGTAATCGCTGCCTAAAGTGCTTCAACAAATACTGAGTAAAGGGTCTGAATACTGATGTAAATGTCATATTTCAGTCTTTTACATTTTTATACATTTGCTAAAATGTCTATAAAAAAACAGTTTTTGCTTTGTCATTATGGGGTATTGTGATGTCATTATGGGGTATTGTGATGTCATTATGGGGTATTGTGATGTCATTATGGGGTATTGTGATGTCATTATGGGGTATTGTGATGTCATTATGGGGTATTGTGTGCAGATTGATGAGGGGGAAATCAATTTTAGAATTAGGCTGTAACATAACAGAATGTGGGAAAACTCAAGGGGTCTGAATACTTTCCGAATGCACTGTAAACATATCGCCCAGAGAGAGAGAGAAGTAATTTGTTTTACAGGCTAGTTTTATTGGCTTTTTTTCTGGCCTAGTGTAGGTCTTATCTGATCTGTGTCTGGTGCAACAGAGTCATAAATTTTACTGTGCATGCATGAGAACTGAGGACAGTCTCTGAAAACTTCTAGAATCTCGCCACGGCTTAACAGTAGCGCAAACTATGAAAAAACAGTGGTAACATGCACATACTGTACAGGCTACAGCAATTAACAGTCTCTAAACAATAACATATACTGGGCATTCAATGCAATACAGGCACTATTATAATCAACATGCACATGTAGTATCTAAAATGTACATAATCTGTACTGTGGCAAAGAAGGGGGTCGAGTGATAAATGGCAGATATGTGAGAGCAGAACTAATAAACGGGCTCTGCCCGATCACTAAAATGGCCACCCCTGTCAGAACTACAGATCACACAATGGCCGACCGCCAAAACTACATGTCCCAGAAGCAAGGGGAACCCTCAGAAGGTGGAGCCGACCCACAGATAAAGGGCCAAGAAAAACCAACAAGAGGGAGAGAGAGTGCTGGAAGGATCTATGAACAATAGAGAAAGAGACAATAGAGATTGGCTGGATTTACCGTGTATGAGCTGGATTGTTTTGGACTTACCTGTTGGCGTTTGGACCTACCGAGAACCCGATTCGCGTACCGAACCCTGCTATCCTTGACCTCGCCTACGGCCTGGGTGGACCAGGACGGAGAAACAAACACACAGGTACTGTCCTGTTCGAAAGAACTCTCATTCTTGGGTGATTTGGTGACAGTTTCCCACTTAATTTGTGACAAACGCTCCTAACCTTGAAGAGGTTTGCCACAGTACATTCAGCCTAAAAGTAACAGTTTGCAGTCGATCATCATTACGTAGCATTTACCCACCCGATAATAAACCCCACAACGCATAATCTTCCTAAAATAAACACACTCAACTTGCCAAAAAGCTAGATAGAACTTACATCTTCTTCTTCCTTGCAACTAAAAAACACTGACCTGGATTGGGAAGGGTCCGAGTCAAAATGTGCATTCAGGCACACTGGTTGAAACCAGAAGACTGTGATAGACAGCTGGGGAATCACCCAAACAGAATTGTTGGTTAAAGTCACATGGTCTTCTTCTTCTTCTGTGGGTTTTATGGCGGACAACACCCCAAAAGGTTTATTGCCGCCACCAACTGGACGGTTTAAAAAATAAATAATAACCCACAGAAGTAAGTAAATAAGTAATAAAATAATATAATAAATAATAATAAAATAAATAAATCATCCATACGTAATAGTGAAACTAACTTAATCCGCCCTAATTAAAATAGTACAAACTCCCACTTCTTCCTTCTTGTAGTTCTCCATATATAATATATATATATATAATGTTGCTGCTACTGTCTCTTATGACCGAAAAGAGCTTCTGGACGTCAGAACAGCGATCACTCACCTCGAACTGGAAGAAACTTTTTCCTTTTTCCTTTAAAAAGGGATTGGAACATCTCTGTTCTGTGTGTGTATACCAGAAGTAGCAGAACATCTCTGTTCTGTGTGTATACCAGAAGTAGCAGAACATCTCTGTTCTGTGTGTATACCAGAAGTAGTAGAACATCTCTGTTCTGTGTGTATACCAGAAGTAGCAGAACATCTCTGTTCTGTGTGTGTATACCAGAAGTAGCAGAACATCTCTGTTCTGTGTGTATACCAGAAGTAGCAGAACATCTCTGTTCTGTGTGTATACCAGAAGTAGCAGAACATCTCTGTTCTGTGTGTATACCAGAAGTAGCAGAACATCTCTGTTCTGTGTGTATACCAGAAGTAGCAGAACATCTATGTTCTGTGTGTATATACCAGAAGTAGTAGAACATCTCTGTTCTGTGTGTGTACCAGAAGTAGCAGAACATCTCTGTTCTGTGTATATACCAGAAGTAGTAGAACATCTCTGTTCTGTGTGTGTATACCAGAAGTAGCAGAACATCTCTGTTCTGTGTGTATACCAGAAGTAGCAGAACATCTATGTTCTGTGTGTGTATACCAGAAGTAGTAGAACATCTCTGTTCTGTGTATACCAGAAGTAGCAGAACATCTCTGTTCTGTGTGTATACCAGAAGTAGCAGAACATCTCTGCTCTGTGTGTATACCAGAAGTAGCAGAACATCTCTGTTCTGTGTGTATACCAGAAGTAGCAGAACATCTCTGTTCTGTATGTATACCAGAAGTAGTAGAACATCTCTGTTCTGTGTGTATACCAGAAGTAGCAGAACATCTCTGTTCTGTGTGTATACCAGAAGTAGCAGAACATCTCTGTTCTGTGTGTATACCAGAAGTAGTAGAACATCTCTGTTCTGTGTGTATACCAGAAGTAGTAGAACATCTCTGTTCTGTGTGTGTATACCAGAAGTAGCAGAACATCTCTGTTCTGTGTGTATACCAGAAGTAGTAGAACATCTCTGTTCTGTGTGTATACCAGAAGTAGCAGAACATCTCTGCTCTTTTTTTTTCTTCTAAAACTCTGCAGCCGCCATTTAAAAAAAAAATCCTCTTTACAATAAAAAAATAAGGTTAACGTTGAAAGCCAATTTGGGATGTGTAGGAATAAATTAGACCTGCATTCAGTCCTAATATTAATGTAGCATAGGCTACGCTGCAGCAAATGTACCTGTCACAAAAACAATTCCAGAGCAGAGAATACAGATTCAGACATTACACATATAATTCAACATTTAACGTCATGCTGTTGATGTAAATCATTTATTATAATTTACCGGTTTCTCGCAGTTATTTCTAGGTGGTCCGTAGATGAGGACAAGAACATCGTCAGCTTCTAGGTGGTTCATAGATGAGGACAAGAACACAGAACATCGTCAGCTTCTAGGTGGTCCGTAGATGAGGCGTAGAACATCGTCAGCTTCTAGGTGGTCCGTAGATGACGACTAAAACATAGATAGAACATTGTCGAGTTCTATTGGGTCCATAGATGAGGACTAGAAAACAGAACATCGTCAGCTTCTAGGTGGTCCGTAGATGAGGACTGGAACATCGTCGGTTTCTAGGTGGTTCATAGATGAGGACTGGAACATCGTCGGTTTCTAGGTGGTCTGTAGATGAGGACTGGAACATTGTCGGTTTCTAGGTGGTCCGTAGATGAGGACTGGAACACAGAACATCGTCAGCTTCTAGGTGGTCCATAGATGAGGACTGGAACATCGTCGGTTTCTAGGTGGTCCATAGATGAGGACTGGAACATCGTCGGTTTCTAGGTGGTCCGTAGATGAGGACTGGAACACAGAACTTCGTCAGCTTCTAGGTGGTCCGTAGATGAGGACTGGAACACAGAACATCGTCGGTTTCTAGGTGGTCCCTAGATGAGGACTGGAACAGCGTCGGTTTCTAGGTGGTCCGTAGGTGAGGACTGGAACACAGAACATCGTCAGCTTCTAGGTGGTCCATAGATGAGGACTGGAACATCGTCGGTTTCTAGGTGGTCCGTAGATGAGGACTGGAACACAGAACATCGTCAGCTTCTAGGTGGTCCGTAGATGAGGACTGGAACACAGAACATCGTCAGCTTCTAGGTGGTCCGTAGATGAGGACTGGAACATCGTCGTTTTCTACGTGGTCCGTAGATGAGGACTGGAACATCGTCAGTTTCTAGGTGGTCCATAGATGAGGACTGGAACATCGTCAGCTTCTAGGTGGTCCGTAGATGAGGACTGGAACGCAGAACTTCGTCAGCTTCTAGGTGGTCCGTAGATGAGGACTGGAACACAGAACTTTGTCAGCTTCTAGGTGGTACGTAGATGAGGACTGGAACACAGAACTTCGTCAGCTTCTAGGTGGTCCGTAGATGAGGACTGGAACACAGAACTTCGTCAGCTTCTAGGTGGTACGTAGATGAGGACTGGAACACAGAACTTCGTCAGCTTCTAGGTGGTACGTAGATGAGGACTGGAACATCGTCGTTTTCTACGTGGTCCGTAGATGAGGACTGGAACACAGAACTTTGTCAGCATACAACATATACTATATAAATAGTAAGTCAACAGAAAAGTCTAGAGTAAAGCTGATTTACAGGGAGGATATACAATTTACAGAGGGGATATATCTATATATGGAGCCGTGACAAATACAGTATATCAAAGCATGCTGTGCAGAAGCTTTGGCAGTGACGATCTCAGGATCATCAATCCAACGTGTCAGAGAACGATTGCGTTTAGTATACTGAGCTATACTCAAATTATCTTGTTGCTCACAGCGTCTCTGTTCCCTTCTGCTACGACAACAGAGCCTCAATTCTCCACTAAAAAATGGCTCTGAAAGAGAGACACACACCTTGGGTGTCCCACTAGTCTAAACAGAGACAATGTGACTAAGCAGGGATGTGAAGGGCCACTCAGACAGACGGGATAGATAGATAGAAAGAGAAAGGAGGGCTGGAATTGTTTCCTGACCTCTACCTCTCCACTCTGCCTGCTACCCAGGGCCCTCTGGTCTCTAACATTGGGATTACACACAGTGGCGTTTTGTATTACGTTCTACATCACATCAGAGGAGCTGGAACGTTTGGTTGTTACCATTAGGTTACAAACCTCCGTTTCAGAACAACTGTTATGGAAAAGATACTAACTGAACAAAACATTCAAACAGAGTGAGCTGTTGTGTTTCAATTATATTTGGATCAACTTTCAAATATTCCTCAGCTCACCACAGAAACACATTCCCAGTTACCATGGTGAAGGAGAGCTGGGAAGCAGCATTCCATGACGAAGTTGGGGACTGGGGCACAGGGTACTTCCCATCATGCAGTCACAAAAACAGGACTGTTTACTCAACATTTACAGAAGGAGAGAGAGAGCAAAAGAGAGAAAGGGAAAGAGGGAGAAAGAGAGAGAAAGAGAGAGAGATTCGAGTCTCAGAGATGAAAGAGTTGAGAGGGAATAAGAGAGTTAGTGTTGGTTTCACATGCAGTCTCTCTCTCAGCTTTCGATCCTGAAGAAGTAAAAGCAGCATATCTCTGCCAGCTCCTCACCATTCAGACTGTGGCGGAACTCCGGTTCCCTGACTGTGAGTGCAGCTGTGGTTGTCAAGTGTTGTTTCCTGAAGATCAGGCCAAACATTCCTCCCTCTCTCCCTCCCTGCTCTCCCTCCCTGCTCTCTCTCCCTGCTCTCTCTCCCTGCTCTCTCTCCCTGCTCTTTCTCCCTGCTCTCTCTCCCTGCTCTATATCCCTGCTCTCTCTCCCTGCTCTCTCCGGCCTTCACAATGAAAGCGACCAGGAAAAGCTCTTTGAGAGGTGGTGGCTTCATTCTCACACAGAGAGTCAATTATCAAAAGGTTCTATAGCTCCTCTGACCGCAGCCGACCTTTCCTCTTGTCCTGGAAACTCTATACAGTATGGTGGTTTGAAGTCCCTGTTGCCTTGGTAACTCTATACAGTATGGTGGTTTGAAGTCCCTGTTGTCTTGGTAACTCTATACAGTATGGTGGTTTGAAGTCCCTGTTGTCCTGGTAACTCTATACAGTATGGTGGTTTGATGTCCCTGTTGTCCTGGTAACTCTATACAGTATGGTGGTTTGATGTCCCTGTTGTCTTGGTAGCTCTATACAGTATGGTGGTTTGATGTCCCTGTTGTCCTGGTAACTCTATACAGTATGGTGGTTTGATGTCCCTGTTGTCTTGGTAACTCTATACAGTATGGTGGTTTGATGTCCCTGTTGTCTTGGTAACTCTATACAGTATGGTGGTTTGATGTCCCTGTTGACTTGGTAACTCTATACAGTATGGTGGTTTGATGTCCCTGTTGTCCTGGTAACTCTATACAGTATGGTGGTGGTTTGAATAAAGATAAATCAGCTTCAGAGAGACTCCTGGTACAAATCAAATCAAATTACATTTGTCACATTTTCCGAATACGACCTTCCAGTGAAATGCTTAATTACAAGCCCTTAACCATCAGTGCTTTAAGAATGTGTTTTTATATAAATAAGTGTTAACTAAAACATAGATAAGAAAAAAAGTGAGAGTAGACAATATAAGTAACAAATCATTAAACTGCAGCAGTAAAATAACAAACGAGGCCGTAAACAGGGGGCACCAGTTAGTCGAGGTAATTGAGTTAATATGGTAATGTGGCTATGCATAGATAATAAACAGAGAGAGGCAGCAGTGTAAAAGAGACGTCTTGGTAGCTGTTCAGGAGTCTTATGGCTTGGGGGTAGAAGCTCTTTAGGAGTATCATGGCTTGGGGGTAGAAGCTCTTTAGGAGTCTTATGGCTTGGGGGTAGAAGCTCTTTAGGAGTATCATGGCTTGGGGGTAGAAGCTCTTTAGGAGTATCATGGCTTGGGGGTAGAAGCTCTTTAGGAGTATCATGGCTTGGGGGTAGAAGCTCTTTAGGAGTTTCATGGCTTGGGGGTAGAAGCTCTTTAGGAGTTTCATGGCTTGGGGGTAGAAGCTCTTTAGGAGTATCATGGCTTGGGGGTAGAAGCTCTTTAGGAGTATCATGGCTTGGGGGTAGAAGCTCTTTAGGAGTTTCATGGCTTGGGGGTAGAAGCTCTTTAGGAGTATCATGGCTTGGGGGTAGAAGCTCTTTAGGAGTATCATGGCTTGGGGATAGAAGCTCTCTCCTTCCTGACTGGCAGGCTGGCTTCCTCCACCTATTGGTTGATGGTCTGTTTTCACCAAACAACACTCTCTCTCCTCTTATCCACACCCTACCACAGTCTGACATCAGGAGACCCTACCACAGTCTGACATCAGGAGACCCTACCACAGTCTGACATCAGGAGACCCTACCACAGTCTGACATCAGGAGACCCTACCACAGTCTGACATCAGGAGACCCTACCACAGTCTGACATCAGGAGACCCTACCACAGTCTGACATCAGGAGACCCTACCACAGTCTGACATCAGGACACCCTACCACAGTCTGACATCAGGACACCCTACCACAGTCTGACATCGGGAGACCCTACCACAGTCTGACATCGGGAGACCCTACCACAGTCTGACATCGGGAGACCCTACCACAGTCTGACATCGGGAGACTTTATTGATTTAATATGTGAATTACAAAATCCCAAAAACATTGAATTCAAATACAGGTTGTTTTGGCTCTTTAAATAGCTGCACAGATTGTTACCTGACAGTGTGCGTGTGACTCTGCGATCACCTCTCCGTGACTGAGAGCTCGGCCAGGCTCTGCACTGTGAGCTCTGTGAGCATCAGCATCCCCTCTCCGTGACTCAGAGCTCGTCCAGGCTCTGCACTGTGAGTTTTGTGAGCTCTGTGAGCATCCCCTCTCCGTGACTCCGAGCTCGGCCAGGCTCTGCACTGTGAGTACTGTGAGCATCAGCATCCCCTCTCCGTGACTCCGAGCTTGGCCAGGCTCTGCACTGTGAGCATCAGCATCCCCTCTCTGTGACTCAGAGCTTGGCCAGGCTCTGCACTGTGAGCTCTGTGAGCATCCCCTCTCCGTGACTCAGAGCTCGGCCAGGCTCTGCACTGTGAGTTCTGTGAGCATCCCCTCTCCGTGACTCAGAGCTCGGCCAGGCTCTGCACTGTGAGCTCTGTGAGCATCAGCATCACCTCTATGTGACTCAGAGCTCGGCCAGGCTCTGCACTGTGAGTTCTGTGAGCATCCCCTCTCCGTGACTCAGAGCTCGGCCAGGCTCTGCACTGTGAGTTCTGTGAGCATCCCCTCTCCGTGACTCAGGGCATGGCCAGGCTCTGCACTGTGAGTTCTGTGAGCTTCAGCATCCCCTCTCCGTGACTCAGAGCTCGGCCAGGCTCTACACTGTGAGTTCTGTGAGCTTCAGCATCCCCTCTCCGTGACTCAGAGCTCGGCCAGGCTCTGCACTGTGAGTTCTGTGAGCTTCAGCATCCCCTCTCCGTGACTCAGAGCTCGGCCAGGCTCTGCACTGTGAGTTCTGTGAGCTTCAGCATCCCCTCTCCGTGACTCAGAGCTTGGCCAGGCTCTGCACTGTGAGCTGTGTGAGCTCTGTGTAGTCCAAAATAACAGCAGCACACTCAGATATGGTCTTTGAAACAATCCCCTTGTTATTGGTGTAACTCAGGAGAAGTTTGGCAGGCCTGCCTTTGACCTAGTTCTGATTATAAGCAGCGGGTGGATAGAGGAGGGATGACTTCACTCCTGTCAGAGCACAGAGGCTATTGGTGAGTCACAAATGGCAACCTGCTCCCTAGGGAACAACGTTTGACCAGGGACCAGGGCTCTGGTCCAAAGTAGAGCACTATATGTATAGGAAATAGGGTGCCATTTCAGACACAGTCCATGTCTTTGTGAGGACAGAGCGGGTAGAACCAGGTCAGACTGGGGAGGTTAGTGGAGCATCAACACCATCAGGGTTCTGTGTATCTGGGCTCATCACTCAGTCTGTGGGCGTGCTGGGCGTACAGGGCTTGACCTCTAACCTCTGACCTGGCCAGCGGGAGGCCACAGAACAGAGGGAGTCAGGTGCTTCATGACATGATGATGAATCCACAGTCTGTCTGTCTGTCCTGTTGCCTCCACACTGCTCACCTCTCAACTGTCTGTCTGTCTGTCTGTCTGTCTGTCTGCTGCCCGTGTCCTCGGACTGTCTTTCATCTGTCAATCACGTTGTTCCCATTACCACACATTAATCCAGGGTTACACCACCAGACCAGTCAGTCAGTCAGCCAGTCAGTCAGTCAGTCAGTCACGTTGTTCCCATTACCACACATGAATCCAGGGTTACACCACCAGACCAGTCAGTCAGTCAGCCAGTCAGTCAGTCAGTCAGTCACGTTGTTCCCATTACCACACATGAATCCAGGGTTACACCACCAGACCAGTCAGTCAGCCAGTCAGTCAGCCAGTCAGTCAGTCAGTCAGTCACGTTGTTCCCATTACCACACATGAATCCAGGGTTACACCACCAGACCAGTCAGTCAGTCAGCCAGTCAGTCAGTCAGTCACGTTGTTCCCATTACCACACATGAATCCAGGGTTACACCACCAGACCAGTCAGTCAGCCAGTCAGTCAGTCAGTCAGCCAGTCAGTCAGTCACGTTGTTCCCATTACCACACATGAATCCAGGGTTACACCACCAGACCAGTCAGTCAGCCAGTCAGTCAGTCAGTCCAACATAGACCAGAAGTGGCTTCTAACACACAGGGGTTTAAGTTAGGAGATGTAACAGGGGTTTAAGTTAGGAGATGTAACACAGGGGTTTAAGTTAGGAGATGTAACAGCGGTTTAAGTTAGGAGATGTAACACACAGGGGTTTAAGTTAGGAGATGTAACACACAGGGGTTTAAGTTAGGAGATGTAACAGGGGTTTAAGTTAGGAGATGTAACACACAGGGGTTTAAGTTAGGAGATGTAACACACAGGGGTTTAAGTTAGGAGATGTAACAGGGGTTTAAGTTAGGAGATGTAACAGGGGTTTAAGTTAGGAGAGGTAACAGGGGTTTAAGTTAGGAGATGTAACAGGGGTTTAAGTTAGGAGAGGTAACAGGGGTTTAAGTTAGGAGATGTAACAGGGGTTTAAGTTAGGAGAGGTAACAGGGGTTTAAGTTAGGAGATGTAACAGGGGTTTAAGTTAGGAGAGGTAACAGGGGTTTAAGTTAGGAGATGTAACACAGGGGTTTAAGTTAGGAGATGTAACACACAGGGGTTTAAGTTAGGAGATGTAACACACAGGGGTTTAAGTTAGGAGATGTAACAGGGGTTTAAGTTAGGAGATGTAACACACAGGGGTTTAAGTTAGGAGATGTACCACACAGGGGTTTAAGTTAGGAGATGTAACAGGGGTTTAAGTTAGGAGATGTAACAGGGGTTTAAGTTAGGAGATGTAACACAGGGGTTTAAGTTAGGAGATGTAACACAGGGGTTTAAGTTAGGAGATGTAACACAGGGGTTTAAGTTAGGAGATGTACCACAGGCCAAGACATCCGCCATAAACAACTTATGTTGTCAGAATCAGACCAAACATTTTAGCCAAATGTCAACAGACTCATTTCAGAGAGTTGTCCAAATGTTGCTCCATTTAGAGGAACAAATGCTGCTCTGTTTAGAGGAACAAATTAGGCTCTTTTTAGAGGAACAAATGCTGCTCTGTTTAGAGGAACAATTGCTGCTCCATTTAGAGGAACAAATGCTGCTCTGTTTAGAGGAACAAATTAGGCTCTTTTTAGAGGAACAAATGCTGCTCTGTTTAGAGGAACAATTGCTGCTCTGTTTAGAGGAACAAATGCTGCTCTGTTTAGAGGAACAAATGCTGCTCTGTTTAGAGGAACAAATGCTGCTCTGTTTAGAGGAACAAATGAGGCTCTGTTTAGAGGAACAAAAGCTGCTCTGTTTAGAGGAACAAATGCTGCTCTGTTTAGGTGTTTAGAGGAACAAATGAGGCTCTGTTTAGAGGAACAAATGCTGCTCTGTTTAGAGGAACAAATGCTGCTCCGTTTAGAGGAACAAATGCTGCTCCGTTTAGAGGAACAAATGCTGCTCTGTTTAGAGGAACAAATGCTGCTCTGTTTAGAGGAACAAATGCTGCTCTGGTTAGAGGAACAAATGCTGCTCTGGTTAGAGGAACAAATGCTGCTCTGTTTAGAGGAACAAATGCTGCTCTGTTTAGAGGAACAAATGCTGCTCTGTTTAGGTGTTTAGAGGAACAAATGAGGCTCTGTTTAGAGGAACAAATGCTGCTCTGTTTAGAGGAACAAATGCTGCTCTGGTTAGAGGAACAAATGCTGCTCTGTTTAGAGGAACAAATGCTGCTCTGTTTAGAGGAACAAATGCTGCTCTGTTTAGAGGAACAAATGCTGCTCTGTTTAGAGGAACAAATGCTGCTCTGTTTAGAGGAACAAATGCTGCTCTGTTTAGAGGAACAAATGCTGCTCCGTTTAGAGGAACAAATGCTGCTCTGTTTAGAGGAACAAATGCTGCTCTGTTTAGAGGAACAAATGCTGCTCTGGTTAGAGGAACAAATGCTGCTCTGTTTAGAGGAACAAATGCTGCTCTGTTTAGAGGAACAATTGCTGCTCTGTTTAGAGGAACAAATGCTGCTCTGTTTAGAGGAACAAATGCTGCTCTGTTTAGAGGAACAAATGCTGCTCTGTTTAGAGGAACAAATGCTGCTCTGTTTAGAGGAACAAAAGCTGCTCTGTTTAGAGGAACAAATGCTGCTCTGTTTAGGTGTTTAGAGGAACAAATGAGGCTCTGTTTAGAGGAACAAATGCTGCTCTGTTTAGAGGAACAAATGCTGCTCCGTTTAGAGGAACAAATGCTGCTCTGTTTAGAGGAACAAATGCTGCTCTGTTTAGAGGAACAAATGCTGCTCTGGTTAGAGGAACAAATGCTGCTCTGGTTAGAGGAACAAATGCTGCTCTGGTTAGAGGAACAAATGCTGCTCTGTTTAGAGGAACAAATGCTGCTGTTTAGGTGTTTAGAGGAACAAATGCTGCTGTTTAGGTGTTTAGAGGAACAAATGCTGCTGTGTTTAGAGGAACAAATGCTGCTGTGTTTAGAGGAACAAATGCTGCTCTGTTTAGAGGAACAAATGCTGCTGTTTAGGTGTTAAGAGGAACAAATGCTGCTCTGTTTAGAGGAACAAATGCTGCTCTGGTTAGAGGAACAAATGCTGCTGTGTTTAGAGGAACAAATGCTGCTCTGTTTAGAGGAACAAATGCTGCTCTGTTTAGAGGAACAAATGCTGCTCTGGTTAGAGGAACAAATGCTGCTCTGTTTAGAGGAACAAATGCTGCTGGTTAGGTGTTAAGAGGAACAAATGCTGCTCTGTTTAGGTTTTTATAGGATCAAATGCTGCTCTGGTTAGGTGTTTAGAGGAACAAATGCTGCTCTGGTTAGGTGTTTAGAGGAACAAATGCTGCTGGTTAGGTGTTTAGAGGAACAAATGCTGCTGTTTAGGTGTTTAGAGGAACAAATAAACAAATAAACAGATCTGTAATTACAGACGTAATTAAACACTTGACTGGAGGACAGACAGCAGCCCTCTCAATTGATTCCTAATCAGCCCCCTGGTTCCTGTCACTTGGTACCCAGCCAGGGGGCACAGCGGTGCCAGTGTCAGCCCCTGGGCAGAGTCCGTATGCCAAGCAGGCCTCTCTGGTGCCAGACAGGCCAGCAGAGCCCCAGGCCTCTAGTGTCTGATGGGGAGAGTGGGGGGAGACAGCCTATCCAGCCTCTCCAGCCTCTCCAGCCTCTCCAGCCTCTCCTCCTCTCCTCCTCTCAGCCTCTCAGCCTCTCCTCCTTCTCTCAGCCTCTCCACCTCTCCTTCTCTCCAGCCTCTCATCCTCTCAGTCTCTCCTCCTCTCAGCCTCCTCCTCTCAGCCTCTCCAGCCTCAGCCTCTCCTTCTCTCCTTCCTCTCAGCCTCTCCTCCTATCAGCCTCTCCGCCTCTCCTCCTATCAGTCTCTCAGCCTCAGCCTCTCCTCCTCCTCTCAGCCTCTCCAGCTTCAGCCTCTCCTTCTCTCCTCCTCTCAGCCTCTCCTTCTCTCCTTCTCTCCTCCTCTCAGCCTCCTCCTCTCAGCCTCAGCAGCCTCTCATCCTCTCAGCCTCTCCTCCTCTCAGCCTCTCCTCCTATCAGCCTCTCAGCCTCTCCTCCTATCAGCCTCTCCTCCTCTCAGCCTCTCCTCCTCTCCGCCTCTCCTCCTATCAGACTCACAACCTCTCCTCCTCTCAGCTTCTCCTCCTCTCAGCCTCTCCTCCTCTCAGCCTCTCCTCCTCTCAGCCTCTCCTCCTCTCAGCCTCTCCTCCTCTCCGCCTCTCTTCCTATCAGACTCACAACCTCTCCTCCTATCAGCCTCTCCTCCTCTCCGCCTCTGTCTCTCCTCCTATCAGCCTCTCAGCCTCTCCTCCTCTCAGCCTCTCCAGCCAACAATATTACAATCCATTTAGCAGACACTTTTATCCAAAGTGATTTACATTCACGTGTATCTATTTTACGTACCGGTGAACCCAGGAATCGAACCCACTATCCTGGCATTGCAAGCACCATGCTCTAACAACTAAGATGCAGAGGACCACATGAGCAATGACTCCAGATGTGATCTACTGAACATCAGGCAGAGTAGAGTGTTCTCAGTACTCAGATGTGACCTACTGAACATCAGGCAGAGTAGAGTGTTCTCAGTACTCAGATGTGACCTACTGAACATCAAGCAGAGTAGAGTGTTCTCAGTACTCAGATGTGACCTACTGAACATCAGGCAGAGTAGAGTGTTCTCAGTACTCAGATGTGATCTACTGAACATCAGGCAGAGTAGAGTGTTCTCAGTACTCAGATGTGACCTACTGAACATCAGGCAGAGTAGAGTGTTCTCAGTACTCAGACATGACCTACTGAACATCAGGCAGAGTAGAGTGTTCTCAGTACTCAGATGTGACCTACTGAACATCAGGCAGAGTAGAGTGTTCTCAGTACTCAGATGTGATCTACTGAACATCAGGCAGAGTAGAGTGTTCTCAGTACTCAGATGTGACCTACTGAACATCAGGCAGAGTAGAGTGTTCTCAGTACTCAGATGTGACCTACTGAACATCAGGCAGAGTAGAGTGTTCTCAGTACTCAGATGTGACCTACTGAACATCAGGCAGAGCAGAGTGTTCTCAGTACTCAGACATGACCTACTGAACATCAGGCAGAGTAGAGTGTTCTCAGTACTCAGACGTGACCTACTGAACATCAGGCAGAGTAGAGTGTTCTCAGTACTCAGATGTGACCTACTGAACATCAGGCAGAGTAGAGTGTTCTCAGTACTCAGATGGAGCTCAGTGATGATAGATTCTCACCACTACCTGCATGTCTGTCTGTCTGTCTGTTGTAGGAGAGGAGAGGAGGGGAGGGGAGAGGAGATGAGGGGAGGGGAGAGTAGAGGAGAAGAGGAGGGGAGTTGAGCAGAGGAGAGGATGGGAGGGGAGAGGAGAGGAGGGGAGGGGAGTCGAGAGGAGGGGAGAGTAGAGGAGGGGAGCAGAGGAGAGGAGGGGAGAGTAGAGGAGGGGAGTCGAGCAGAGGAGAGGAGGGGAGAGTGGAGGAGGGGAGTCGAGAGGAGGGGAGAGTAGGAGGGGAGTCGAGCAGAGGAGAGGAGGGGAGAGTGGAGGAGAGGAGACGAGGGGAGAGGAGAGGAGAGAAGAGAAGAGGGGTGGAGGAGGGGAGAAGAGGAGGCTACAGCTCAGTAGCAGCATGAGAAGACACAGGAGGGGAGCACAGCACTGGGTTTGATGGTGCTACTGTTGTCTCAGGCCCTAATTTACCACCACAGATGCATGGCTTTCAACAGAACAGTAATGATTATGAATTGTACCTGTGGAACAAACACACAGGAATATTCCACAATATACAATACTGATGAGACAAACACACTGATACAGACCAGACCCCTTCCCTACAAGCCCCTCACGCCTCAACAACACGGCTCCCATCACGCCTCAACAACACGGCTCCCATCACGCCTCAACAACATGTCCACCATCACGCCTCAACAACACGGCTCCCATCACGCCTCAATAACACGGCTCCCATCACACCTCAATAACACGGCTCCCATCACGCCTCAATAACATGTCCACCATCACGCCTCAATAACATGTCCACCATCACGCCTCAACAACACGGCTCCCCTCACGCCTCAACAACACGGCTCCCATCACGCCTCAATAAAAAGGCTCCCATCACGCCTCAATAACATGTCCACCATCACGCCTCAATAACATGTCCACCATCACGCCTCAATAACATGTCCACCATCATGCCTCAATAACATGTCCACCATCACGCCTCAATAACATGTCCACCATCACGCCTCAATAACATGTCCACCACCACGCCTCAACAACACGGCTCCCACCACGCCTCAACAACACGGCTCCCACCACGCCTCAACAACACGGCTACCATCACGCCTCAACAACACGGCTCCCATCACGCCTCAACAACATGTCCACCATCACGCCTCAACAACACGGCTCCCATCTCGCCTCAACAACACGGCTCCCATCACGCCTCAACAACACGGCTCCGATCACGCCTCAATAACACGTCCACCATCACGCCTCAATAACACGGCTCCCATCACGCCTCAATAACATGTCCACCATGTTGTAGCTGTGTGTTCCTGTCTGTTGCTATAGAGAGAGAGGTCAGGAGCATGTTGTAGCTGTGTGTTCCTGTCTGTTACTAGAGAGAGAGAGAGGTCAGGAGCATGTTGAAGCTGTGTGTTCCTGTCTGCTACTATAGAGAGAGAGAGGTCAGGAGCATGTTGTAACTGTGTGTTCTTGTCTGCTACTATAGAGAGAGAGAGGTCAGGAGCATGTTGTAGCTGTGTGTTCCTGTCTGTTACTAGAGAGAGAGAGGTCAGGAGCATGTTGTAGCTGTGTGTTCCTGTCTGTTGCTATAGAGAGAGAGAGGTCAGGAGCATGTTGTAGCTGTGTGTTCCTGTCTGTTACTAGAGAGAGAGAGGTCAGGAGCATGTTGTAGCTGTGTGTTCCTGTCTGTTGCTATAGAGAGAGAGGTCAGGAGCATGTTGTAGCTGTGTGTTCCTGTCTGTTACTAGAGAGAGAGAGAGAGGTCAGGAGCATGTTGTAGCTATAGAGAGAGAGGTCAGGAGCATGTTGTAGCTGTGTGTTCCTGTCTGCTACTATAGAGAGAGGTCAGGAGCATGTTGTAGCTGTGTGTTCCTGTCTGTTACTATAGAGAGAGAGAGGTCAGGAGCATGTTGTAGCTGTGTGTTCCTGTCTGTTACTATAGAGAGAGGTCAGGAGCATGTTGTAGCTGTGTGTTCCTGTCTGTTACTATAGAGAGAGGTCAGGAGCATGTTGTAGCTGTGTGTTCCTGTCTGCTACTATAGAGAGAGGTCAGGAGCATGTTGTAGCTGTGTGTTCCTGTCTGTTACTATAGAGAGAGAGGTCAGGAGCATGTTGTAGCTGTGTGTTCCTGTCTGCTACTATAGAGAGAGAGGTCAGGAGCATGTTGTAGCTGTGTGTTCCTGTCTGTTACTATAGAGAGAGAGAGGTCAGGAGCATGTTGTAGCTGTGTGTTCCTGTCTGTTACTATAGAGAGAGAGAGGTCAGGAGCATGTTGTAGCTGTGTGTTCCTGTCTGTTACTATAGAGAGAGAGAGGTCAGGAGCATGTTGTAGCTGTGTGTTCCTGTCTGCTACTATAGAGAGAGAGAGGTCAGGAGCATGTTGAAGCTGTGTGTTCCTGTCTGTTACTATAGAGAGAGAGAGGTCAGGAGCATGTTGTAGCTGTGTGTTCCTGTCTGTTACTATAGAGAGAGAGAGGTCAGGAGCATGTTGTAGCTGTGTGTTCCTGTCTGTTACTATAGAGAGAGAGAGGTCAGGAGCATGTTGTAGCTGTGTGTTCCTGTCTGTTATTATAGAGAGAGAGGTCAGGAGCATGTTGTAGCTGTGTGTTCCTGTCTGCTACTATAGAGAGAGGTCAGGAGCATGTTGAAGCTGTGTGTTCCTGTCTGTTGCTATAGAGAGAGATAGGTCAGGAGCATGTTGTAGCTGTGTGTTCCTGTCTGTTGCTATAGAGAGAGGTCAGGAGCATGTTGAAGCTGTGTGTTCCTGTCTGTTGCTATAGAGAGAGATAGGTCAGGAGCATGTTGTAGCTGTGTGTTCCTGTCTGCTACTATAGAGAGAGGTCAGGAGCATGTTGAAGCTGTGTGTTCCTGTCTGTTGCTATAGAGAGAGATAGGTCAGGAGCATGTTGTAGCTGTGTGTTCCTGTCTGCTACTATAGAGAGAGAGGTCAGGAGCATGTTGTAGCTGTGTGTTCCTGTCTGTTACTATAGAGAGAGGTCAGGAGCATGTTGTAGCTGTGTGTTCCTGTCTGCTACTATATAGAGAGAGGTCAGGAGCATGTTGTAGCTGTGTGTTCCTGTCTGTTACTATAGAGAGAGGTCAGGAGCATGTTGAAGCTGTGTGTTCCTGTCTGTTGCTATAGAGAGAGAGGTCAGGAGCATGTTGTAGCTGTGTGTTCCTGTCTGCTACTATAGAGAGAGAGAGGTCAGGAGCATGTTGTAGCTGTGTGTTCCTGTCTGTTACTATAGAGAGAGGTCAGGAGCATGTTGAAGCTGTGTGTTCCTGTCTGTTGCTATAGAGAGAGAGGTCAGGAGCATGTTGTAGCTGTGTGTTCCTGTCTGCTACTATAGAGAGAGGTCAGGAGCATGTTGTAGCTGTGTGTTCCTGTCTGCTACTATAGAGAGAGAGGTCAGGAGCATGTTGTAGCTGTGTGTTCCTGTCTGCTACTATAGAGAGAGAGAGGTCAGGAGCATGTTGTAGCTGTGTGTTCCTGTCTGCTACTATAGAGAGAGGTCAGGAGCATGTTGTAGCTGTGTGTTCCTGTCTGTTACTATAGAGAGAGAGGTCAGGAGCATGTTGTAGCTGTGTGTTCCTGTCTGCTACTATAGAGAGAGGTCAGGAGCATGTTGAAGCTGTGTGTTCCTGTCTGCTACTATAGAGAGAGGTCAGGAGCATGTTGTAGCTGTGTGTTCCTGTCTGCTACTATAGAGAGAGGTCAGGAGCATGTTGAAGCTGTGTGTTCCTGTCTGTTGCTATAGAGAGAGATAGGTCAGGAGCATGTTGTAGCTGTGTGTTCCTGTCTGCTACTATAGAGAGAGGTCAGGAGCATGTTGTAGCTGTGTGTTCCTGTCTGTTGCTATAGAGAGAGAGAGGTCAGGAGCATGTTGTAGCTGTGTGTTCCTGTCTGTTACTATAGAGAGAGGTCAGGAGCATGTTGTAGCTGTGTGTTCCTGTCTGCTACTATATAGAGGTCAGGAGCATGTTGTAGCTGTGTGTTCCTGTCTGTTACTATAGAGAGAGAGGTCAGGAGCATGTTGTAGCTGTGTGTTCCTGTCTGCTACTATAGAGAGAGAGAGGTCAGGAGCATGTTGTAGCTGTGTGTTCCTGTCTGCTACTATAGAGAGAGGTCAGGAGCATGTTGTAGCTGTGTGTTCCTGTCTGTTGCTATAGAGAGAGAGGTCAGGAGCATGTTGTAGCTGTGTGTTCCTGTCTGTTACTATAGAGAGAGAGAGGTCAGGAGCATGTTGTAGCTGTGTGTTCCTGTCTGTTACTATAGAGAGAGATAGGTCAGGAGCATGTTGTAGCTGTGTGTTCCTGTCTGTTACTATAGAGAGAGAGGTCAGGAGCATGTTGTAGCTGTGTGTTCCTGTCTGTTACTAGAGAGAGAGAGGTCAGGAGCATGTTGTAGCTGTGTGTTCCTGTCTGCTACTAGAGAGAGAGGTCAGGAGCATGTTGTAGCTGTGTGTTCCTGTCTGCTACTAGAGAGAGAGGTCAGGAGCATGTTGTAGCTGTGTGTTCCTGTCTGCTACTATAGAGAGAGAGAGGTCAGGAGCATGTTGTAGCTGTGTGTTCCTGTCTGTTACTATAGAGAGGTCAGGAGCATGTTGTAGCTGTGTGTTCCTGTCTGTTACTATAGAGAGAGAGGTCAGGAGCATGTTGTAGCTGTGTGTTCCTGTCTGTTACTAGAGAGAGAGAGGTCAGGAGCATGTTGAAGCTGTGTGTTCCTGTCTGCTACTATAGAGAGAGAGAGGTCAGGAGCATGTTGTAGCTGTGTGTTCCTGTCTGTTACTATAGAGAGAGAGAGGTCAGGAGCATGTTGAAGCTGTGTGTTCCTGTCTGTTGCTATAGAGAGAGAGGTCAGGAGCATGTTGTAGCTGTGTGTTCCTGTCTGTTACTATAGAGAGAGAGAGGTCAGGAGCATGTTGAAGCTGTGTGTTCCTGTCTGCTACTATAGAGAGAGAGAGGTCAGGAGCATGTTGTAGCTGTGTGTTCCTGTCTGTTACTATAGAGAGAGAGAGGTCAGGAGCATGTTGAAGCTGTGTGTTCCTGTCTGCTACTATAGAGAGAGAGAGGTCAGGAGCATGTTGTAGCTGTGTGTTCCTGTCTGTTACTATAGAGAGAGAGGTCAGGAGCATGTTGTAGCTGTGTGTTCCTGTCTGCTACTATAGAGAGAGAGAGGTCAGGAGCATGTTGAAGCTGTGTGTTCCTGTCTGTTATTATAGAGAGAGGTCAGGAGCATGTTGTAGCTGTGTGTTCCTGTCTGTTACTATAGAGAGAGAGGTCAGGAGCATGTTGTAGCTGTGTGTTCCTGTCTGTTACTATAGAGAGAGGTCAGGAGCATGTTGTAGCTGTGTGTTCCTGTCTGTTACTATAGAGAGAGGTCAGGAGCATGTTGTAGCTGTGTGTTCCTGTCTGTTGCTATAGAGAGAGGTCAGGAGCATGTTGTAGCTGTGTGTTCCTGTCTGTTGCTATATAGAGAGAGAGAGGTCAGGAGCATGTTGTAGCTGTGTGTTCCTGTCTGTTGCTATAGAGAGAGAGAGGTCAGGAGCATGTTGTAGCTGTGTGTTCCTGTCTGTTATTATAGAGAGAGAGGTCAGGAGCATGTTGTAGCTGTGTGTTCCTGTCTGCTACTATAGAGAGAGAGGTCAGGAGCATGTTGAAGCTGTGTGTTCCTGTCTGCTACTATAGAGAGAGAGGTCAGGAGCATGTTGTAGCTGTGTGTTCCTGTCTGCTACTAGAGAGAGAGAGGTCAGGAGCATGTTGTAGCTGTGTGTTCCTGTCTGTTGCTATAGAGAGAGAGAGGTCAGGAGCATGTTGTAGCTGTGTGTTCCTGTCTGCTACTATAGAGAGAGAGAGGTCAGGAGCATGTTGTAGCTGTGTGTTCCTGTCTGCTACTATAGAGAGAGAGAGGTCAGGAGCATGTTGAAGCTGTGTGTTCCTGTCTGTTACTATAGAGAGAGAGAGGTCAGGAGCATGTTGTAACTGTGTGTTCCTGTCTGTTACTATAGAGAGAGAGGTCAGGAGCATGTTGAAGCTGTGTGTTCCTGTCTGTTACTATAGAGAGAGAGAGGTCAGGAGCATGTTGAAGCTGTGTGTTCCTGTCTGTTACTATAGAGAGAGAGAGGTCAGGAGCATGTTGTAGCTGTGTGTTCCTGTCTGTTGCTATAGAGAGAGAGGTCAGGAGCATGTTGTAGCTGTGTGTTCCTGTCTGCTACTATAGAGAGAGAGAGGTCAGGAGCATGTTGTAGCTGTGTGTTCCTGTCTGTTACTATAGAGAGAGAGAGGTCAGGAGCATGTTGAAGCTGTGTGTTCCTGTCTGCTACTATAGAGAGAGAGGTCAGGAGCATGTTGTAGCTGTGTGTTCCTGTCTGCTACTATAGAGAGAGAGAGGTCAGGAGCATGTTGTAGCTGTGTGTTCCTGTCTGCTACTATAGAGAGAGAGGTCAGGAGCATGTTGTAGCTGTGTGTTCCTGTCTGCTACTATAGAGAGAGAGAGGTCAGGAGCATGTTGTAGCTGTGTGTTCCTGTCTGTTACTATAGAGAGAGAGAGGTCAGGAGCATGTTGTAGCTGTGTGTTCCTGTCTGTTGCTATAGAGAGAGAGAGGTCAGGAGCATGTTGAAGCTGTGTGTTCCTGTCTGTTACTATAGAGAGAGAGAGGTCAGGAGCATGTTGTAGCTGTGTGTTCCTGTCTGTTACTATAGAGAGAGAGGTCAGGAGCATGTTGAAGCTGTGTGTTCCTGTCTGTTGCTATAGAGAGAGAGGTCAGGAGCATGTTGAAGCTGTGTGTTCCTGTCTGTTACTATAGAGAGAGAGGTCAGGAGCATGTTGTAGCTGTGTGTTCCTGTCTGCTACTATAGAGAGAGAGGTCAGGAGCATGTTGAAGCTGTGTGTTCCTGTCTGTTACTATAGAGAGAGATAGGTCAGGAGCATGTTGTAGCTGTGTGTTCCTGTCTGCTACTATAGAGAGAGAGAGGTCAGGAGCATGTTGTAGCTGTGTGTTCCTGTCTGCTACTATAGAGAGAGGTCAGGAGCATGTTGAAGCTGTGTGTTCCTGTCTGCTACTATAGAGAGAGGTCAGGAGCATGTTGAAGCTGTGTGTTCCTGTCTGTTACTATAGAGAGAGAGGTCAGGAGCATGTTGTAGCTGTGTGTTCCTGTCTGCTACTATAGAGAGAGGTCAGGAGCATGTTGTAGCTGTGTGTTCCTGTCTGCTACTATAGAGAGAGAGAGGTCAGGAGCATGTTGTAGCTGTGTGTTCCTGTCTGTTGCTATAGAGAGAGAGGTCAGGAGCATGTTGTAGCTGTGTGTTCCTGTCTGCTACTATAGAGAGAGAGAGGTCAGGAGCATGTTGTAGCTGTGTGTTCCTGTGTGTTACTATAGAGAGAGAGAGGTCAGGAGCATGTTGAAGCTGTGTGTTCCTGTCTGCTACTATAGAGAGAGAGGTCAGGAGCATGTTGTAGCTGTGTGTTCCTGTCTGCTACTATAGAGAGAGAGAGGTCAGGAGCATGTTGTAGCTGTGTGTTCCTGTCTGCTACTATAGAGAGAGAGGTCAGGAGCATGTTGTAGCTGTGTGTTCCTGTCTGCTACTATAGAGAGAGAGAGGTCAGGAGCATGTTGTAGCTGTGTGTTCCTGTCTGTTACTATAGAGAGAGAGAGGTCAGGAGCATGTTGTAGCTGTGTGTTCCTGTCTGTTGCTATAGAGAGAGAGAGGTCAGGAGCATGTTGAAGCTGTGTGTTCCTGTCTGTTACTATAGAGAGAGAGAGGTCAGGAGCATGTTGTAGCTGTGTGTTCCTGTCTGTTACTATAGAGAGAGAGGTCAGGAGCATGTTGAAGCTGTGTGTTCCTGTCTGTTGCTATAGAGAGAGAGGTCAGGAGCATGTTGAAGCTGTGTGTTCCTGTCTGTTACTATAGAGAGAGAGGTCAGGAGCATGTTGTAGCTGTGTGTTCCTGTCTGCTACTATAGAGAGAGAGGTCAGGAGCATGTTGAAGCTGTGTGTTCCTGTCTGTTACTATAGAGAGAGATAGGTCAGGAGCATGTTGTAGCTGTGTGTTCCTGTCTGCTACTATAGAGAGAGAGAGGTCAGGAGCATGTTGTAGCTGTGTGTTCTTGTCTGCTACTATAGAGAGAGGTCAGGAGCATGTTGAAGCTGTGTGTTCCTGTCTGCTACTATAGAGAGAGGTCAGGAGCATGTTGAAGCTGTGTGTTCCTGTCTGTTACTATAGAGAGAGAGGTCAGGAGCATGTTGTAGCTGTGTGTTCCTGTCTGCTACTATAGAGAGAGGTCAGGAGCATGTTGTAGCTGTGTGTTCCTGTCTGTTACTATAGAGAGAGAGAGGTCAGGAGCATGTTGAAGCTGTGTGTTCCTGTCTGCTACTATAGAGAGAGAGGTCAGGAGCATGTTGAAGCTGTGTGTTCCTGTCTGCTACTATAGAGAGAGAGAGGTCAGGAGCATGTTGTAGCTGTGTGTTCCTGTCTGCTACTATAGAGAGAGAGAGGTCAGGAGCATGTTGTAGCTGTGTGTTCCTGTCTGTTACTATAGAGAGAGATAGGTCAGGAGCATGTTGTAGCTGTGTGTTCCTGTCTGCTACTATAGAGAGAGGTCAGGAGCATGTTGTAGCTGTGTGTTCCTGTCTGCTACTATAGAGAGAGAGAGGTCAGGAGCATGTTGTAGCTGTGTGTTCCTGTCTGCTACTATAGAGAGAGAGAGGTCAGGAGCATGTTGTAGCTGTGTGTTCCTGTCTGCTACTATAGAGAGAGAGAGGTCAGGAGCATGTTGTAGCTGTGTGTTCCTGTCTGCTACTATAGAGAGAGAGAGGTCAGGAGCATGTTGTAGCTGTGTGTTCCTGTCTGCTACTATAGAGAGAGAGGTCAGGAGCATGTTGAAGCTGTGTGTTCCTGTCTGTTGCTATAGAGAGAGAGAGGTCAGGAGCATGTTGAAGCTGTGTGTTCCTGTCTGTTGCTATAGAGAGAGAGAGGTCAGGAGCATGTTGAAGCTGTGTGTTCCTGTCTGTTACTATAGAGAGAGAGGTCAGGAGCATGTTGAAGCTGTGTGTTCCTGTCTGTTACTATAGAGAGAGAGAGGTCAGGAGCATGTTGTAGCTGTGTGTTCCTGTCTGTTGCTATAGAGAGAGAGAGGTCGGGAGAACAGCACCTCCAGTAGCAACATCTGTTCGCTACACTACCTAGTGTCTCTCCAGCAGGCTCTGACATTAACACGTCTCACCTCCACCATGTCTCCTTCCCATTAACTTTGGAGCAGATGGCCGGTTCCTACTCTCCCTCTGCTCTCACTGTGTCAGGTTGACTGACAGGGACTCTCTTTCTCTCTATCTCTCTCTCTCTCTCTCTCTCTCTCTCTCTCTCCCTCTCTATCCAGTCTCTCTCTCTCTCCAGTCTCTCTTTCTTTATTTCTTTCTTCCCCTCTCTCTCTCTCTCTCTCTCTCTCTCTTTCTATCCAGTCTCTTTCTCTCTTCAGCCTCTCTCTCTCTCGCTCTCTCTCTCTCTCTATGTCTAGTATCTCTCTCACACAATCTCTCTCTCCCTCTATCTCTCTCTCTATCCAGTCTCTCTCTCTATCCAGTCTCTCTCTCTCTGTCTCTATCCAGTCTCTCTCTCTCTCTCTCTCTCTAGTCCCTCTCTCACACAATCTCTCTCTCCCTCTGTCTATCTCTCTCTCTCTCGCCCCAGCCCCCTCCCATTTTTCCATTGTGGCTGAGGGAGAAGAACGAAACAGACGTCTCTCTAAGTTTCCACCTCCACTTCCTCCTCTCTCTCCCTGACCTGCAGGGCCAAGACAGGGAGATGTCCTTCTTTGCCCACCCACCATCCAGAGGTGTAGAGCAGCTCCCCAGCTAACAGAATGTTTCCTGTAATGTTACCCTCGTGTTTGAGTGTGCAGTTTTCCGTTAGTTAGGGGCAACATTCCATCTATGTTAGCAAAAACCTCTGAGAACCTTTTTAGTACTTCTTGGAATTGGAGTTAAGTGTTAGGAGGACATTTCCTTTATATCAAACAGTTGATATCCAAAAGGCTTCTTGACAGCTTCTACCCCCAAGCCATCAGACTGCTGAACAGCGTCTACCCCCAAGCCATTAGACTGCTGAACAGCTTCTACCTCCAAGCCATCAGACTGCTGAACAGCTTCTACCCCCAAACCATCAGACTGCTGAACAGCTTCTACCCCAAGTCATCAGACTGCTGAACAGCTTCTACCCCCAAGGCATCAGACTCCTGAACAGCGTCTACCCCCAAGCCATTAGACTGCTGAACAGCTTCTACCTCCAAGCCATCAGACTGCTGAACAGCTTCTACCCCCAAGCCATCAGACTGCTGAACAACGTAATGATAATTAGTATGTTACATTCTGAGAACATGGTAACCACGTTCTGGGTAAGTTGTATTTGACGTTAAGGGAACGATCTCTTGGGAACGTTCCCATGAAACCTGTCTAGAACATTAGTATGTTAAATTCTGAGAACATGGTAACCACGTTCTGGGTAAGTTGTATTTGACGTTAAGGGAACGGTCTCTTGGGAACGTTCCCATGAAACCTGTCTAGAACATTAGTATGTTAAATTCTGAGAACATGGTAACCACGTTCTGGGTAAGTTGTATTTGACGTTAAGGGAACGGTCTCTTGGGAACGTTCCCATGAAACCTGTCTAGAACATTAGTAGGTTAAATTCTGAGAACATGGTAACCACGTTCTGGGTAAGTTGTATTTGACCTTAAGGGAACGGTCTCTTGGGAACGTTCCTATTAAAACGTAAAGTAATGACCTGATGAGACTTAAAACAAATAAACTCAAATATAAAGTCAATACATAACAAGCATAAATATCTATTTATAAATCAATTCTCAATATTTCGCTTCTCTTTAAAACAGAAAGGACATTTATTTGGTTTATAGAAAGTTCGGAGAGCATAGGGGTGTCTGCTCCCTGCATCCAGACAACAATACAATAATATTATAACACAACAGAGAATATAAAATGCACGTTCTCTAAAGTTGTGGGAACATTTGTTGTTAGCTGAGTAGCTGACAGCTGTGCTGATCAGGGGGGAGTCTACCCACCAAGCACCCCTGAGACTAGCCGCAGCCGTGATGACAGGACAGGCAGCCCTCTAAATCACCACAGACTAACAGAGAGAAGGCTTCGTTCAGCTCAATGTCAAATCTATTGTGTTAAACAGTAAGTGAAACAGCATGTTTTATCTACACCAGAGGAGCTAGGAGCTGATATGTCTGGTTACTCTTCAAAACCGCTTTCCTCTACATCTTAAATAAGCACGCCCCGTTCAAAAAATGTAGAACTAAGAACAGATATAGGCCTTGGTTCACTACAGACTTGACTGCCCTTGACCAACACAAACATCCTGTGGCGTTCTGCATTAGCATAGAATAGCCCCCGCGATATGCAACTTTTCAGGGAAGTCAGGAACCAATATACACAGTCAGTTAGGAAAGGTAAGGCTAGCTTTTTCAAACAGAAATGTTCTTCCTGTAGCACTAATTCCAAAAAGTTCTGGGACACTGTAAAGTCCATGGAGAACAAGAGCACCTCCACCCAGCTGCCCAATCTACGATAATCGTTAATTTCAATAAGCATTTTTCCACCTGGCTACCCCTACCCTGGCCAACATCTCAGCACCCACTGCAGCTAACACCTCTGTCAGTCTCTATGGGGGTACCACAGGGTTCAATTCTCGGGCCGACTCTCTTCTCTGTGTATATCAATGATGTCGCTCTGCTGGTGATTCTCTGATCCACCTCTACGCAGATGACACTATTCTGTATACTTCTGGCCCTTCTTTGGACACTGTGTTAACAAACCTCCAGATGAGCTTCAATGCCATACAACTCTCCTTCCGTGGCCTCCAACTGCTTTTAAATGCAAGTAAAACTAAATGCATGCTCTTCAACCGATCGCTGCCTGCAACCGTCTGTCCCAATAGCATCTCTACTCTGGACGGTTCTGACTTAGAATATGTGGACAACTACAGGTTGTAGTGTCTGGTTGGACTGTAAACTCTCCTTCCAGACTCACATTAAGCATCTCCACTCCAAAATTAAATCTAGAATCGGCTTCCTATTTTGCATCAAAGCCTCCTTCACTCACGCCGCCAAACATACCCTCATAAAACTGACCATCCTACCATCCTTCGGCAATGTCATTTACAAAATAGCCTCCAACACTCTACTCAGCAAACTGGATGCAGTCTATCACAGTGCCATCCATTTTGTCCCCAAAGCCCCATATACCACCCACCAATGCAAACTGTACGCTCTCGTTGGCTGGCCCTCGCTTCATATTCGTCGCCAAACCCACTGGCTCCAGGTCATCTATAAGTCTTTGCTAGCTAAAGTCCCGCCTTATCTCAACTAACTGGTCAACATGGCACCAGCCACCCGTAGCACGCGCTCCAGCAGGTATATTCCACTGGTCATCCACAAAGCAAACACCTCCTTTGGCAGCCTTTCCTTCCAGTTCTCTGCTGCCAATGACTGGACCGAACTGCAAAAATCTCTGAAGCTGGAGTCTTATGTCTCCCTCACTAACTTTAAGCATCATCTCTCAGAGCAGCTTACCGATCACTGTACCTGTACACAACCAAACCTCATCCCCATATTGTTACTTATCCTCTTGTTCTTTTGCATCCCAGTATCTCTACTTGCATATCATCATCTGCACATCTACCATTCCAGTATGAATGCTAAATTGTAATTATTTCACCTCTATGGCCTGTTTATTGCCTTACCTCCCTACTCTTCTGCATTTACACTGTTTATATATTTTTCTATTTTTATTTTCTATTGTTGTTGACTGTATCTTTGTTTACTCCATGTGTAACTGTGTTGTCTGTTTACACTGCTTTCCTTTATCTTGGCCAGGTCACAGTTGTAAATGAGAACTTGTTCTCAACTGGCCTACCTGGTTAAATAAAGGTGTTCTCAACTGGCCCTACCTGGTTAAATAAAGGTGTTCTCAACTGGCCCTACCTGGTTAAATAAAGGTGTTCTCAACTGGCCTACCTGGTTAAATAAAGGTGTTCTCAACTGGCCTACCTGGTTAAATAAAGGTGTTCTCAACTGGCCATCCTGGTTAAATAAAGGTGTTCTCAACTGGCCTACCTGGTTAAATAAAGGTGTTCTCAACTGGCCTACCTGGTTAAATAAAGGTGTTCTCAACTGGCCTACCTGGTTAAATAAAGGTGTTCTCAACTAGCCTACCTGGTTAAATAAAGGTGTTCTCAACTGGCCTACCTGGTTAAATAAAGGTGTTCTCAACTGGCCTACCTGGTTAAATAAAGGTGTTCTCAACTGGCCTACCTGGTTAAATAAAGGTGTTCTCAACTAGCCTACCTGGTTAAATAAAGGTGTTCTCAACTAGCCTACCTGGTTAAATAAAGGTGTTCTCAACTGGCCTACCTGGTTAAATAAAGGTGTTCTCAACTAGCCTACCTGGTTAAATAAAGGTGTTCTCAACTAGCCTACCTGGTTAAATAAAGGTGTTCTCAACTGGCCTACCTGGTTAAATAAAGGTGTTCTCAACTGGCCTACCTGGTTAAATAAAGGTGTTCTCAACTGGCCTACCTGGTTAAATAAAGGTGTTCTCAACTGGCCTACCTGGTTAAATAAAGGTGTTCTCAACTGGCCTACCTGGTTAAATAAAGGTGTTCTCAACTGGCCTACCTGGTTAAATAAAGGTGTTCTCAACTGGCCTACCTGGTTAAATAAAGGTGAAATAAATCAAATGAATAAATGATGTCTGTGTGTTAACAGGATGTTGGAGGTGGTATGTCTGTGTGTTAGCAGCATGTTGTATCCAGACCAGAGGAACTAGGAGGTGGTATGTCTGTGTGTTAGCAGGATGTTGGAGGTGGTATGTCTGTGTGTTAGCAGCATGTTGTATCCAGACCAGAGGAGCTAGGAGGTGGTATGTCTGTGTGTTAGCAGCATGTTGTATCCAGACCAGAGGAGCTAGGAGGTGGTATGTCTGTGTGTTAGCAGCATGTTGTATCCAGACCAGAGGAGCTAGGAGGTGGTATGTCTGTGTGTTAGCAGCATGTTGTATCCAGACCAGAGGAGCTAGGAGGTGGTATGTCTGTGTGTTAGCAGCATGTTGTATCCAGACCAGAGGAGCTAGGAGGTGGTATGTCTGTGTGTTAGCAGCATGTTGTATCCAGACCAGAGGAGCTAGGAGGTGGTATGTCTGTGTGTTAACAGCATGTTGTATTCAGACCAGAGGAGCTAGGAGGTGGTATGTCTGTGTGTTAACAGCATGTTGTATTCAGACCAGAGGAGCTAGGAGGTGGTATGTCTGTGTGTTAGCAGCATGTTGTATCCAGACCAGAGGAGCTAGGAGGTGGTATGTCTGTGTGTTAACAGCATGTTGTATTCAGACCAGAGGAGCTAGGAGGTGGTATGTCTGTGTGTTAGCAGCATGTTGTATCCAGACCAGAGGAGCTAGGAGGTGGTATGTCTGTGTGTTAGCAGCATGTTGTATCCAGACCAGAGGAGCTAGGAGGTGGTATGTCTGTGTGTTAGCAGCATGTTGTATCCAGACCAGAGGAGCTAGGAGGTGGTATGTCTGTGTGTTAGCAGCATGTTGTATCCAGACCAGAGGAGCTAGGAGGTGGTATGTCTGTCAACATGATGTTGGAGGTGGTATGTCTGTGTGTTAGCAGGATGTTGGAGGTGGTATGTCTGTGTGTTAACAGGATATTGTATCCAGACCAGAGGAGCTAGGAGGTGGTATGTCTGTGTGTTAGCAGCATGTTGTATCCAGACCAGAGGAGCTAGGAGGTGGTATGTCTGTGTGTTAGCAGCATGTTGTATCCAGACCAGAGGAGCTAGGAGGTGGTATGTCTGTCTGTTAACATGATGTTGGAGGTGGTATGTCTGTGTGTTAGCAGGATGTTGGAGGTGGTATGTCTGTGTGTTAACAGGATGTTGTATCCAGACCAGAGGAGCTAGGAGGTGGTATGTCTGTGTGTTAACAGGATATTGTATCCAGACCAGAGGAGCTAGGAGGTGGTATGTCTGTGTGTTAGCAGCATGTTGTATCCAGACCAGAGGAGCTAGGAGGTGGTATGTCTGTGTGTTAACAGGATGTTGGAGGTGGTATGTCTGTGTGTTAACAGGATGTTGGAGGTGGTATGTCTGTGTGTTAACAGGATGTAGGAGGTGGTATGTCTGTGTGTTAACAGGATATTGTATCCAGACCAGAGGAGCTAGGAGGTGGTATGTCTGTGTGTTAACAGGATGTTGGAGGTGGTATGTCTGTGTGTTAACAGGATGTTGGAGGTGGTATGTCTGTGTGTTAACAGGATGTTGGAGGTGGTATGTCTGTGTGTTAGCAGCATGTTGTATCCAGACCAGAGGAGCTAGGAGGTGGTATGTCTGAGTGTTAACAGGATGTTGGAGGTGGAAGAAGATACAGGGAGAAACTATACTCATCATCTCTGCCTGTGTCTCAAATGGCTCACTATTCACTATCCACTGCTTTAGACCAGAGAACTATGGGGCCTAAGTAGTGTACTCTACATACTGCTTTAGACCAGAGCACTATGGGGCCTAAGTAGTGTACTCTACATACTGCTTTAGACCAGAGCACTATGGGGCCTAAGTAGTGTACTGTACACACTGCTTTAGACCAGAGCACTATGGGGCCTAAGTAGTGTACTGTAAACACTGCTTTAGACCAGAGCACTATGGGGCCTAAGTAGTGTACTGTGTCCACTGCTTTAGACCAGAGCACTATGGGGCCTAAGTAGTGTACTGTACACACTGCTTTAGACCAGAGCACTATGGGGCCTAAGTAGTGTACTGTGTCCACTGCTTTAGACCAGAGCACTATGGGGCCTAAGTAGTGTACTGTAAACACTGCTTTAGACCAGAGCACTATGGGGCCTAAGTAGTGTACTGTGTCCACTGCTTTAGACCAGAGCACTATGGGGCCTAAGTAGTGTACTGTAAACACTGCTTTAGACCAGAGCACTATGGGGCCTAAGTAGTGTACTATACACACTGCTTTAGACCAGAGCCCTATGGGGCCTAAGTAGTGTACTGTACACACTGCTTTAGACCAGAGCACTATGGGGCCTAAGTAGTGTACTGTATATACTGCTTTAGACCAGAGCCCTATGGGGCCTAAGTAGTGTACTGTACACACTGCTTTAGACCAGAGCACTATGGGGCCTAAGTAGTGTACTGTACACACTGCTTTAGACCAGAGCACTATGGGGCCTAAGTAGTGTACTGTGTCCACTGCTTTAGACCAGAGCACTATGGGGCCTAAGTAGTGCACTGTACACACTGCTTTAGACCAGAGTCCTATGGGGACTCAGTAGTGTACTGTATATACTGCTTTAGACCAGAGCCCTATGGGGACTCAGTAGTGTAAACTGTACAGGGTGCCATTTCAGAAACACTCTTTGTTGTCACTTAAACAGTTTGTCGCTTTCTCTTCATCCTACTGATTGATCTCTGAGTCTGGACAATTGTTGTGTGTCTAGGAAGTAGCTCTCCAAACTGATTGATAGATTGAGGCATAGACTTGACAGAGAATCTGCTCCACCAACAACTAGCTGCTTCCCTGTCTGCTCCACCATGAAACAACTAGCTGCTTCTCTGTCTGCTCCACCAACAACTAGCTGCTTCTCTGTCTGCTCCACCAACAACTAGCTGCTTCCCTGTCTGCTCCACCAAGAAACAACTAGCTGCTTCCCTGTCTGCTCCACCAACGACTAGCTGCTTCCCTGTCTGCTCCACCAAGAAACAACTAGCTGCTTCCCTGTCTGCTCCACCAAGAAACAACTAGCTGCCTTCCTGTCTGCTCCACCAACGACTAGCTGCTTCCCTGTCTGCTCCACCAAGAAACAACTAGCTGCTTCCCTGTCTGCTCCACCAACAACTAGCTGCTTCCCTGTCTGCTCCACCAACAACTAGCTGCTTCCCTGTCTGCTCCACCAACGACTAGCTGCTTCCCTGTCTGCTCCACCAAGAAACAACTAGCTGCTTCCCTGTCTGCTCCACCAACAACTAGCTGCTTCCCTGTCTGCTCCACCAAGAAACAACTAGCTGCTTCCCTGTCTGCTCCACCAACGACTAGCTGCTTCCCTGTCTGCTCCACCAAGAAACAACTAGCTGCTTCCCTGTCTGCTCCACCAAGAAACAACTAGCTGCTTCCCTGTCTGCTCCACCAACAACTAGCTGCTTCCCTGTCTGCTCCACCAACGACTAGCTGCTTCCCTGTCTGCTCCACCAAGCAACAACTGGCTGCTTCCCTGTCTGTCCTACCAATAAACAACTAGCTGCTTCCCTGTCTGCTCCACCAAGAAACAACTAGCTGCTTCCCTGTCTGCTCCACCAAGAAACAACTAGCTGCTTCCCTGTCTGCTCCACCATGAAACAACTAGCTGCTTCCCTGTCTGCTCCACCAAGAAACAACTAGCTGCTTCCCTGTCTGCATCACAAACAACTAGCTGCTTCCCTGTCTGCTCCACCAAGAAACAACTAGCTGCTTCCCTGTCTGCTCCACCATGAAACAACTAGCTGCTTCCCTGTCTGCTCCACCAAGAAACAACTAGCTGCTTCCCTGTCTGCTCCACCAAGAAACAACTAGCTGCTTCCCTGTCTGCTCCACCAACAACTAGCTGCTTCCCTGTCTGCTCCACCAAGAAACAACTAGCTGCTTCCCTGTCTGCTCCACCAACAACTAGCTGCTTCCGTGTCTGCTCCACCAAGAAACAACTAGCTGCTTCTCTGTCTGCTCCACCAAGAAACAACTAGCTGCTTCCCTGTCTGCTCCACCAAGAAACAACTAGCTGCTTCCCTGTCTGCTCCACCAAGAAACAACTAGCTGCTTCCCTGTCTGCTCCACCAAGAAACAACTAGCTGCTTCCCTGTTTGCTCCACCAACAACTAGCTGCTTCCCTGTCTGCTCCACCAAGAAACAACTAGCTGCTTCCCTGTCTGCTCCACCAAGAAACAACTAGCTGCTTCCCTGTCTGCTCCACCAAGAAACAACTAGCTGCTTCCCTGTCTGCTCCACCAAGAAACAACTAGCTGCTTCCCTGTCTGCTCCACCAACAACTAGCTGCTTCTCTGTCTGCTCCACCAAGAAACAACTAGCTGCTTCTCTGTCTGCTCCACCAACAACTAGCTGCTTCTCTGTCTGCTCCACCAAGAAACAACTAGCTGCTTCCCTGTCTGCTCCACCAACAACTAGCTGCTTCTCTGTCTGCTCCACCAAGAAACAACTAGCTGCTTCCCTGTCTGCTCCACCATGAAACAACTAGCTGCTTCCCTGTCTGCTCCACCAAGAAACAACTAGCTGCTTCTCTGTCTGCTCCACCAACAACTAGCTGCTTCCCTGTCTGCTCCACCAAGAAACAACTAGCTGCTTCCCTGTCTGCTCCACCATGAAACAACTAGCTGCTTCCCTGTCTGCTCCACCAAGAAACAACTAGCTGCTTCCCTGTCTGCTCCACCAAGAAACAACTAGCTGCTTCTCTGTCTGCTCCACCAAGAAACAACTAGCTGCTTCCCTGTCTGCTCCACCATGAAACAACTAGCTGCTTCCCTGTCTGCTCCACCAAGAAACAACTAGCTGCTTCCCTGTCTGCTCCACCAACAACTAGCTGCTTACCTGTCTGCTCCACCAAGCAACAACTGGCTGCTTCACTTCAGAGACAGATAAGACCTCTGCTCTCCCTCTTTCTCTCTCTCTCTCTCGGTCTGTTTCTCTCTCTCTCTCTCTCCTTGAAACGTTTTCATCCTCTGCTAACCTTCCCATTCCCATGATGCCTCTCTTCCGTGCTGGGGCAGATGGGAGAGACATTGATGAGTCAGCGATGTTTTCAACCTAAAGCAGCAATATCAGACACATCTGGGCTCTGGTCCAGTAGTCATAACACTGACCTCTAATACATGTTTACCTCATCTGGTCCAGTAGTTATAACACTGACCTCTAATACATGTTTACCTCATCTGTTGTGGTGGAGTTTACAACCTTATCTGCTGTGGTGGAGTTTACCACTGTATCTGCTGTGGTGGAGTTTACCACTGTATCTGCTGTGGTGGAGTTTACAACCTTATCTGCTGTGGTGGAGTTTACCACTGTATCTGCTACCACTGTTTACCACTGTCTCTGCTGTGGTGGAGTTTACCACTGTATCTGCTGTGGTGGAGTTTACAACCTTATCTGCTGTGGTGGAGTTTACCACTGTATCTGCTACCACTGTTTACCACTGTCTCTGCTGTGGTGGAGTTTACCACTGTATCTGCTGTGGTGGAGTTTACCACTGTATCTGCTGTGGTGGAGTTTACCACTGTATCTGCTGTGGTGGAGATTACCACTGTATCTGCTGTGGTGGAGATTACCACTGTATCTGCTGTGGTGGAGATTACCACTGTATCTGCTGTGGTGGAGATTACCACTGTATCTGCTGTGGTGGAGTTTACCCCTGTATCTGCTACCACTGTTTACCACTGTCTCTGCTGTGGTGGAGATTACCACTGTATCTGCTACCACTGTTTACCACTGTCTCTGCTGTGGTGGAGATTACCACTGTATCTGCTGTGGTGGAGATTACCACTGTATCTGCTACCACTGTTTACCACTGTCTCTGCTGTGGTGGAGTTTACCACTGTATCTGCTGTGGTGGAGTTTACCACTGTATCTGCTGTGGTGGAGTTTACCACTGTATCTGCTGTGTTGGAGATTACCACTGTATCTGCTACCACTGTTTACCACTGTATCTGCTGTGGTGGAGTTTACCACTGTATCTGCTGTGGTGGAGTTTACCACTGTATCTGCTGTGGTGGAGTTTACCACTGTATCTGCTGTGTTGGAGATTACCACTGTATCTGCTACCACTGTTTACCACTGTATCTGCTGTGGTGGAGTTTACCACTGTATCTGCTGTGGTGGAGTTTACCACTGTATCTGCTGTGTTGGAGATTACCACTGTATCTGCTACCACTGTTTACCACTGTGTCTGCTGTGGTGGAGTTTACCACTGTATCTGCTGTGGTGGAGTTTACCACTGTCTCTGCTGTGGTGGAGATTACCACTGTATCTGCTGTGGTGGAGTTTACCCCTGTATCTGCTACCACTGTGTCTGCTGTGGTGGAGTTTACCACTGTCTCTGCTGTGGTGGAGTTTACCACTGTCTCTGCTGTGGTGGAGTTTACCACTGTATCTGCTGTGGTGGAGTTTACCACTGTCTCTGCTGTGGTGGAGTTTACCACTGTATCTGTTGTGGTGGAGTTTACCACTGTATCTGCTGTGGTGGAGTTTACCACTGTGTCTGCTGTGGTGGAGTTTACCCCTGTATCTGCTGTGGTGGAGTTTACCACTGTATCTGCTGTGGTGGAGTTTACCCCTGTATCTGTTGTGGTGGAGTTTACCCCTGTATCTGTTGTGGTGGAGTTTACCCCTGTATCTGTTGTGGTGGAGTTTACCCCTGTATCTGTTGTGGTGGAGTTTACCCCTGTATCTGTTGTGGTGGAGTTTACCACTGTATCTGTTGTGGTGGAGTTTACCCCTGTATCTCAGACTTGTTATGATTAATGTATGTCTTACCTTTCGTTGAATAACTCTCTGGTCCTCCGGGGAAACGGCTGAAGCAACGCTGCAAATAACAGCTCAAATGAATAAAATGCAAATGCTCAGGCTAGATCCCTCTCTCCATCTGTAGGGACCCCTTACGTGTACACACACACTCACACACACACACACACACACAGGCACACACACACGCACACACACACGCACGCACACACACACACACACACACACACACACACACACACACACACACGCACTACACACACACGCACTACACACACACGCACTCCACACACACGCACTCCACACACACACACACACGCACTCCACACACACACACACGCACTCCACACACACACACACACGCACTCCACACACACACACACACACGCACTCCACACACACACACACACGCACTCCACACACACACACACACACACACGCACGCACACACACACACACACACACACAGGCACGCACGCACGTATACGCACGCGCACACACACACACACACACACACACACACACACACACACACACACACACACACACACACACACACACACCGTCTCTGTTGCCGTGAGAAGGAAGCCGTATTAATATCAATAGGGGCCAAAGCATTGCTAAACTGAGCTTTGTTGTGAATACCTGATAATAACTGCTATATAAAAATATCAGAACATTCAAAGTGTGAGCGACACTTTTCACACAAAAAGCCAATCAATCGAATACGTTTTCTTATCTGCTGCATAGAAACTGGAGCTGCAGAAATTAGCTCATTAATTTTGGACAATTAGGTTTATTGGAGTGTGACAGAGAGATGCTGCTGTTCAGTGGGGCGTCGGCACGGCAACAATAGAACTGAGTCAAACAGTCAAAGCTGTTAACGACGTCGCTTAACGACGACGCCGACGACGAACTGAGCTGATCTCACTAAATAAAGAGTCTGTTTTCACGTTGACCGGGAGGCTGGGCTGAGGGAGGAACGTGTTCAGTATCGCTTAATGACGACGCCGACGACGGACTGAGCTGTTCTCACTAAATAAAGCGTCTGTTTTCACGTTGAACGGGAGGCTGGGCTGAGGGAGGAACGTGTTCTCGATGTTCTCG